>NW_027117706.1:331778-516222 GCF_038497795.1 Lipomyces arxii | reverse complement strand
CACAAATAAGTATATCTTTGTATCAGACCTTGCTCAAAAGCAGTCACGGCCAAGGCTTGAAGGAAGAGAGTTGTAAACCCTAAAACCCTAAACTATCCCTGAGCGAGCCGCAATGAACCCTGGTGCACCAAGCCGCACCAGTCCAGGTCCAAGGCGTAAGCCGCACGGATTCAATCCGTAACACAGAATGGTTGGAAGACGCTAATCGTGCCGCATTTAATTTGTCTGCACAATATGCCACAATGTAACAAGGCACAATTACTAAGACACTACGTAAAACAGATGTAAATGTACAAACGAATTTTATAACAATACAAGACTTTGCACTTGCGGTCAAGGAAGGGATACGCCCTTCCTTATATAACACTCAGACCGCAAGTGGGCACAACGACAAAGAAACAACTCGAAGTTCGTAGAACCTCTAAGAACACCAAAGAACAACTTACCGCAACTACCAAGAAGGGAAAGGGAAGAGCCAGGACCAGGCCGTAGAACATTCTAGCAACATACAGGACGCACGTGACCATACGTCCTAATCTAGTAGTTAGTACGCACACACAACCCTTACCCGTTTCATGACATCTGGCAACTAGAGGCAGGTTCTGAAACTTGGAACTTGGAACTTAGAACTGGGAAGCACGGTCCAGTATAGATACGGGACCCACTTGTGGCCGCCATAACATTCAACTTATAAACCCTAACTGTAAGGTCTGTACTGCGTCTCATTACTATGTAGACAGGACGACAAAGGTTGCAATAATTACTTGTACGGGTTTTGATACAATAAATTTTATGATTTCGGCTGACAGACGGTTTCGCTTGTAGTTAAAATACCAAAACAATCATCAAGGCATTAAGCACGTTTCAAACTTGTTTAGAATGGCAAAATCTGCTAATTCGTCTTCAATAATCTCGATTTTGAGTAGAGATGCGGGGTTGGCGGCCAGAAAATTTTGCACCCATGTAGAGTTGATCCGCCGATCTGCTGCGTGAAAGCTATACGATCTTGTCAAAACGATTAGGCATTTTAATCGTGCGCAACTATGTACTATTTGATGACATCAGTAATAAACTAATATACACGTTTATCACTATCCTCAAAATCGTTAATTTTCCGCGACATTTGACGAGAAATCAAAGTTATCTCCTTGCGATGATTTTGTTTTTCTTCATGTTCGGTATCAAACTGCAATAGAGACGTCACTGGCGACATATTTACCAAGGAGTTTTCGCTAGAATAAGGAATGATGTGAGGTCCACTGAAATTGTCAAATTCACTATTCACTCTTTCTAATCGCACAAAATCAAGTCGCTAGAAAGATAGATTTTAGTTTCATGAATATTTGAACTCGATTGCATGATGCTTACCAAACCAGATTTCTGCCGCTGTCCTGTCTCACAAACCTCGACTAAAATTGTCCGCCAGTCGCTATCCTCAACTTCCAGTGGAGGAACGTAAAATTCGAGCAGTTCCACTTCAATCCAGTCATTAAACCTTTGAGCTGCCTTTACGACTTCGGGCTTCAATTTCGCACTAGCCAACAACCGTCTTTCTGGCCTTCCTTTGCTATCGATATGGCTGTCATCGTTAAGTTTAACGTTAAATTCAATGGCTTCAATACCATTCGCGCTGGGTAAGATTTGCAGACCCCATACAAGTCGATAAGTTCCTGGAAAAACATGTACACTGCGAAAAACGTGTAACCACCATACCGGCGAAACAAGATTAAGCGATTTTCCAAATGAAGACTGGATGGATTTCTGAACTTGCCAGTAACTGTTTCTTTTCCATATAACTCCCCAGCCATCGTCAGCACAGTGAAACTGCCAAAGATTGTATAAAGCCAAATATAATGTGTGCCATGAATAACGTGGTTGCTGAGTTTTTATTTCAAGAGCAAGTCGAAATGCTTGATAGCCATATTTGTAAACAACTTTTGCCTTCCATAAATCAGCAGATGCATCGCGAATCGTCCAGCAGGTTCTTGTTAGAGCGGAGATGTCTTCAGCAGATAAGTGTTTGGCAATGTCAGAGAGCACATCTACTGGCAACTCTAAAACACGTGCAGGACCCATGTAATTCGGCACGGCTAATTTCTGTGTCTGCTTTGGTGGTTTCAGGTGTTGAGCAAATGGTCTATTGCTCACAGGATTAGATGACGATCTGATAACGTAGTATAGTATACCAAGAGGAGCTAGCACGGAAAGTCCAAAAAGGTACAAAGCAATTCCAACTAGAGTGACTACTACAGCGTTTTTAAATGTTTTTGTTGTACTCATGCGAACTGTTCCCAAAATGAGAGTGCGTATTAGAAACTGTTGCGACGCTGTACGCGCCTGTACAAACGGTACGTATGAGCTTGGGTGCGCACGCCATCCAGTGTCCAGGATTAGGGAACTGGTAGCATATAGTCACGTGATCGTAGCGTCACCGCATACTTTCCTAGTCGTGCCTGTAGTGCTTTACTATAACTGCTAATAATACAGTCATCGCATTGTCGTCGTCGGCACTATCGAAGTCATCAATACTTTCTATCACGGTCAAGCTGCTCTTTCTCCCCTTAAATTATTGAAAACAGCATTTTGGGCCTTCTTATTTTGTTGGGGCATTAGAGCGCTCGAAGCTTGTGCAGAATCATTACAATTGACTACGACTCATAGGGTAGATAAAGGGACCATGTCTGCCAAATTCAATCCTTCGACGACTACTGGTTTTCATTCTGTTAATTACAGTACAAATGCTGGTAAATTAGGAGTACAAAGTGCACTATCATCAGCAACACCACCACCCGTCGCTGCTTCTCCGGGCTCTGATTTGTCAAAGAATGTGACGCGTAAGAATGGAAGCTCAACAGCTACAGTTGCCACGCCTAGGAGTTCACAGTCGCAAAGATCTCAACACAAGAATTCATGGAAAAGCGGTCATAAATCCAAGCCGAATGTCAATGTTAATGAAGGATTTCCAGACGCGGAAGACGCGCTTAGTGAGCAGGTCAGCTAATAGTATGCTGTATATGTGCAAATTCCTAAACTTATTAGTATCCATATACTCCATTGCGTAATCGACGAAATCAGACCTCGCTTTCACACCTTTTGAACTTTACACTACCTCCTAGGGATGAAGGAAGTCATCGAAGGAACAATGCTCCATCGTGGCAAAGATCATCTTTACACACAGCTGACAAAGCTCATTTCGTCAATGCTAACTTTAGATTTGTGGTTGATCCTAATGGAGATTACAGGGTTCAAGCATTTGAGCCCGATGCAGTCATACCATGGTACTTGATTCTGCAAATTTTGGTGTCAAAGCATACGCAAGCAAGTAGCTGTCCAATATGTCTGACAAATGATCCCGTGGCATCACGTATGGCCCGATGTGGTCATATTTTTTGTCTACCTTGTTTGATGCGGCTGCTAGAGTCGGACATGATGACGACTACTGAAGGAGAGGGAAAGCCCAAGAAGAAGCGAAATAGTTGTCCGTTATGCCTTGAGAAGTTGTCTCTAAGTGATGCAAAGCCTGTAAAGTGGACGGAGTATCCTGGTGATGATTCTAGTGTTCCTCAAAGTGGCAAAGATGTTGTGTTAAGGCTAGTTATGCGCAAGTCTGGGAGCATCTTGGCACTGCCCCGAGACGGTGGCGAGCCTCCGGCAACAACACAAGAAATTCCGTGGTACTTCGCTGCTGAAGTTGCCAATTACGCGAGAGTTATGAAAGGCACAGAAGAGTATATGACGAAAGAGTTTGAACGTGAAATTCTCGAGCTTGAGTTCATGGAACAAGAAGATGGTGCCGTGTTTGGCGAAGATGGGGAATGGACTCATAAAGCCATCGAGAAAATTTTCGATTCTATGGAAAGTATGCGTGGAATGGAGAAAGCGCCGAAGCGACCGAACGATAAAAAGGTGGATCGGAGTCGGAATTTAGAGAACATCAGAACGGACAAAAATTTGGATAGAACTTTGACTACAGGATCCAGAGGATCAGCTTCTACCGGTCGATCGCAGTCAAGAAGTAGATCGGAAGCTAGATCTTCAAGTGATATTATATATTATTTTTATCAGCCGCGGGATGCATCGAATACATTTTTGTCAGCATTGGATATCAGAATTTTGAAAACAGCTTTTGGAAGTTTTGCAGCATTTCCTTCAACAGTTTTAGTGCGAGTAGAAAAAGTTATTGGGGATCAAGTGGTTGACGAAGATTTGCGCAAGAGACTGAAGTATTTAGCATACCTTCCAGCCGGGTGTCCGATAAGTATCTTAGAATGTGATTGGACAGATGTTATCAAGCCTGAAGTTTTGGAGCTTTTTGCAGAAGATTTAGAGAATCGGAAGAAGCAAAGAAGCGATAAGGAATTCAAAGAGGAACGAGCCCGTCAAAAGGCCATGAAGGAGGAGGAGAACTCGTATAAGAATTCGCGAAGAAGCGGTGGTGGGCACAACATTTTTGTTGATCCTGGTCTACCGGAAAATGCACAGCTTGGGGAAGGTTATACGCAAGGATTGCCTCTGGAGGATGCGTCGGTGTGGCCATCGCTAACTACGTCTGGCCATAGTACGAGTACGACCCCGTCTACATCGCCAGCTGCTCGTACCACAGTGTGGGGGACGCCAGTAATATCTTTTCCCAGTACTGAAGAAGCATTTGACGATGACTTCGAAGATGATGCAGAGAAAGATCGATGGGCCGGCTGGGATGATAGTAAGCTGTTCGAGCAAGAACAGCAAAGTGAAGACCCGCTGTCTGGTGCAAACAGTAAGAAAAAAAAGAAAAAAAAGAAATTGGTTTTGATGTCGACTGGTGGTGGTTGGCATTCATAGATTGTACAGATAATACAATTTGTACTGCACATATGCAAACTGCCGAATGTAGTAACAGTTGTGACGTCATGCAACAATTGGTAGAACTTATAGTACGAAAAAGCAAATACCCGCTATATTAAAGGTTTTTATGCTGTTTAAATACTAGATTCTCTGCTATTAAGCTATAAAAAGCATTCGGATTTTTATCGTAGTTTTTTATGTAGCTCATGAGTTCAGTGAGATGAGCTGATCGAGCATGAGGGTTGATAGTCTCTACGCATCAGATACCATCTTAAACTGACTTTTGCTTCAATATCTACGCACCTGGTTAGTATGGCCTTCCCGATGATATTTGTGTGCGGAGGTTTGTTATGTTCGATTTGACGGATAACATCGTCTATTAACATTTGCAAGGCACAAATTTCAATAAACATCTCGAAGGGTTCGAAGACATGCGACTTTATTGTCCACGATGGTATCGTTTAAAGTTGTGCTATGTAAGCGCAGATTAGCTAAAACAACCAAACAGTCACAACATTAGCGTGATAGCAGTCAAAGAGCGAGAGTTTTTTACGTTTTGTTTTGTGCCTGTGATCCCGACGAACTGGGGCGAAGTAAGTACAAGCATTAACAATGCTGGACAAGATTTAATCATTATCACAGGTACTTTTATGTACTATCTGTCCCTATCGACAAAGCACCTCTGTTGATCAGCTGAATGTGATTCGGGCACAGAATCAAAGTCAGCAACAGTCTCAGATGTCCAATTTGTACCAGCAGCAACAGTATGCACCGTTGCCAGTCGGACAGGGACCCGGTGCAGTAAACTATGAGTATTATCCACAGTCTAATCAGGCACGGGATCCGCAGTCAAAATAGTTGTGATTAATAAGTGCAAAAGTGTATATTGTTTTCTTATTCATTTTCGTAGAAGCCAGTCCCATTCTTGAGCAACTTTCTCGCCCACAAGTTGAACAAGTTCTGTTCTATTTGCCATAAAATTGTGGTCAGTGTATTCAAATCCTGGAATCACAACCTGTGAAAAAATATTAGCAGAAATAAAGCCGATGACTCAACAATACGCACTTCACTAATCAGACATTCCCCATCTTCAGGATAAACAAAACTGGCTTTATAATCGCCGCCTTCAACAATCCACTGTAACCGCTCTCCGTTTGCTACGTCATGCCCAGCAACGTAGGTTTCGACTGTGCCATCAGGATGGATCAGCACATAAGTCGCTCGTCCTTTATGAAGAACATGAATTGTTCGAGACTTGTTACGGTGAAACCGACCAATTGGAGTATACGGAGTCAACAGATAGTAAATTAAAGTCGATAGTGATCTGGTTAAATCTTTACCTTCGTCGTGAGGGTACGGATTCGGCATGGTCTCGATACTGCGGTCGGTCTCAACAAAGTACCCGCCCTCTATATGCGGAATCATCTTTAGCGTTGAAATCAGAGCAAGCGCTTCGGGTGATTCCTCGGACGCATTTGTAATTCCTCCCGGATTCGCCATTTTTATGTTGTGAATTTTACTAAATGCGGTTTGGATATCTTAGGTCCGAGCCGCAACTTTGTTGGACAATCGGTCCAGATACTCTATACACATGTCTTTTACAACAAAAACAAATTGGTACGAGATAAATTAAAAAAGCGCGTCTATTTACACTCTTTATAGCTCCGGATGCCTGATATGAGAAAGAACCGAGAACCGCATAAAGATTTCCAGCTATTTCAAAGTCAGTAGTTGCCGCGACACATCTTGTCCAGTTTCTTACCGTCGTAACCATCAAGGACAATATAATTAGCAAAATGATGACCCATGTAATTCCTGTCAATTGTCAGTCTAAACACCCGTGCATCATATAAAAATCCTACTTGACATGTTGGTTTCTGCAATCGAGTCTGCTAAAATATCAGCAAGATCAAGAAAAACCTTGACCCGCTGATTCAACACTTTCACCCGCTGCTTTAACTCGAGATATTCTCGAATAGCCATGTAAAAAGCATGCATTTCCGGCTCTTCTTCCCAAAAGAATTCAGGTATATCAAGCACACTGCTGCTCAGATTCACATCGACCCTGAGCGTAAATAGTCTGCCTTCAATCTTCATTATGTCCTCTCTTTTTATCGTTCCCAAGGACCCATGCAGCGCCAGTTGTTTCGGCATAGGCTCCATCTCCATCATTGTGATGTTCTCCATCTGCGTTTCAAAGAACGACAGCTTGGTAGACTGAGCAATGGCATGCGACATTGTAAGTTTGTGCTTGACTCCAGGAACTCCCCCATTTGCCCGCAGGGTTATAACATCGTTTGAAATTTGAGGGCTTTTGCTTGTACGTGAGTACTCAAACCGAAACTCTTCAGTTTCGCGGTCAGTTTCCGGGATCAGATGTTGAACCATGTTTAGCCTTGCGTCACTGTCTGCAAACGTAATATCAGCCAGTACGTCTCGTTCCTGTGTCTCTGTAAAATTCCAAAAGACCATGACACCGTATGCAAATATAAACAGCTCTGCTTTTTGTAAATACCCCGAATACTCGTCTCCACTATCATCAGACTTGTCAATCAGCGACACATCTTCTTCGGATTGAAGTCTGCCGCTGCGGATCCGACATCCAGCTCGACCCGGCACAAGAGGTAGCCAGTATGGGACATACAATGCCGCGTCCGGACTGCCTGCCGCAAACACTCGAGTCTCATTCACATTGTGGTTTCTGATCAGGAACGCATTGATCTTGCCCAACGAATACGTGTCGGCAGTCAAATAAGCAGTAACTCGGCGCATCTCACTTGTCCCGCCTGGTCCTGTTGATTGCCCTGCTGACACATCTTTAGTTGGCGTTACTGGAAGATAAATTATCTTGTCAAACTTGTACAGATCGTCACGCTCATCATCGTCGCTCCCACTTTCATCCTGTTCATCACGATACTCAGCCACCGGCCGTAAATGAGAAGTGTACTCTTGACGTCTACGCTGTCTTCGTCTATGTGCCAAATCATTTGACCGATCAGCAACCACTAATCGAGGGTCTCGAGGCTTGTGATTTGTCTGCAACGGCAGCTCTTCTGCCTGCCTGAGATCTCGTCTATACTGAGTATGAGATATCGATCTATCAAAACTCGAATACGGCGCAAAGTTTTGCGATGAATCTGGTGACTGTCTTCTTCTCTCTCTTGCCGATGCGATATCGCTTGTACCATGATTAAATAACAGGTTACTAACTGATATGTTGCTGTACTGGTTATGTCTTTGACCATTTTGGCGACTTCCACTTGATCCAGGATTTGAAGACCCCGAGTTCGCACGAGAATCTGTTACAAGGATCGATGGTGATCTATTTGGGTGGCGTCTTTGTTCCATATCTTTCAATCAGAGTGGTTTACTTGCTACCTCTCTTGGTTGGGACTATTCTAGTTTTACAGGCTCGAGCCGCACCATTCTTCTACTCCTTTAGCTGAATAAACAATAAAAAATGTACATAATGTCCGAATTTTCCTAGCAAAACAGTAAGAAAAACAAAAACAAAAACAAAAACAAAAAGTACAATTCAACACAAGAATGCAATGGTTGTTTTCACTGTATAAATGCCACTCCCGAATGCCATTGGCCAATATACCTACGATATCCAAAGTCTGCAATGCAACTTCCTCAAATAGCCAACGACGATGTTGGTAAACTGTTTGGAGCTACCCCCGTTCTTTCATTGGTTTCTTTAACACCTTCCGCTCGACATAATGGACATGTATTGCGCCCGGTCGTTAGCCACTGCTTTATTAGTTCATATACTATATCAAAATGCCAAGTGTACAGACCTCGTCAATGCAACCACGGTGAAACGTATGCCCGCATGTCTGTAGTTTTCTGCACTCGTCACCAAGCTCAAAGTCTGACAAACACACAAGACATCGCTCGCCGTTTAACTCTTGAGCTGCTATTTGCACGCCTCCGGATTTATCCACGTCTTCCTGTGTCGCTACAGGTGGCTTTGCAGGACCGATATAACTAGACAAAAGCATCATGTCTTCATACGTTGGTGAGTCTGTAAATAATGACGGCGTCGTGAGAATCGGATGATTTTCAGGGTACTGACCTCCGAGCACATAAATAATCCAAGAGCGCACTCCATTCGCAGTGCTTGTAGTGGAAGGTTCTCCTACATTTCCAGACTCGTCCTCCGTGTTGCGCCCATTCAAATGCAACCGTGAGTTGTCTTCTGCATCAGATTGATTGTCAACACCAGCCGTATGACGTCGACCGGGGGTCTCCAGAATATCTGCACCAGCCTCGTCTTCAGTGTAGTCCTCGTCACTGCTGTCATCATTCTCATTCTCATCCTCCTCTTCGTCGTCCTCGTCTAGTAATATGTCGTCATCAAAAAGCATCGTACTACTGCGCCTTTGCCGTGAACTGCTTGCTCCTTCTAGCACATCTAGACTGTCCTCCGATCGGCGCCGGCGTCTTCCAGCAGCAAGTCCGGTTGAACGAGAAAGATCGGTTGAAGTAGGCTGTATGCTGAGCATTGTTGCCGTGGTCTCATCCAGACCTCCTGCAGGGCCAGCTGCCGCACCCGGTCGAGAGTTGACTGATCGAATTCCAACAATGATCACCGGCACCATTCTTTGACCGTTATTTTCGCCACCACCACTATTTGAATTATTGTGGTTATCGTTGTCCGTTTGAAATCTAAACATTCGGAAAAAATTAAGCGGGGACAAGCCATCTTCTGTGGTCTGAGAGTCCGGGTTCGTGTCTGACGGTGCAGACTCGTTCCGCAGAGCTGCAGCTAATCTACCGTTCTGTAAAGCCCTTAAAAAACTCTCAAACGAGCCGTCAATAGCTTCAGTCGAGTCTGGATCGTCTTGGTTGTTGTTGTCATCTGTGTGATTGCCGTCCGCAACTTGGGCGTCGGCATCTGCGACAGGCGCAGCGCGCGATCGACGACGGCGGTGACTTGATCCTTGTGAAAATATGTTTGAACTTGAGTTTCCAATAAGGCTGGCGGCAGTGGCGGCCGCAGCAACAGACAGGAGACGTGAAAGCATTGCGGCTTGATCTTCGTTCGGTCTCTGTCTTGCAGTGCCAGAAGACGACAGCATGTCAGCAACTTCATTTGTATTAGTGTTTCTGTGAGATCTGGGGCGTATGTTTAAGTGTGGTCGAACGCTTGACCTATTAGGTGGGTCAAGAGGAGTTGGAGGTGGTACAGTCGTCGGCAATAGCGGAAGTGTGAATCCGGACCCAGTCGCCGTAGCTGTAGTCATGGCTGTGGATGGCCGAGGTCGTCGTCTCAAATACGCTGGTTCAGGCAAAAGAGAAGCATCATTTGATCTTGCCGTCGACGGCTCCGGCTCATTCCCCACGGCATCTTGTGAAGTACGCGCTGGATCCGAAGCAACAATTTCCGGTGCTGAGAAATTAAACGGTGTAGAGTATGATGCAACGTTGCCTAGAGTGCTTCGAACGCGAGACAGTCTGTTGCGGAAGAAGTTCGTAGTCGTTGAACGTCGATCAGTGTCAACAGGCAACAACTCATGCGCCCTGCGACGAAGAACTGAAGACGAGCCTGGACGGGAAACAGCACTGCTCGCACTCGGTCCAAAGATACGTGGGGTTGACGTTGATATAGGCCTTTCAGTTTGTTCACAATCAAACAAGGGAACGTCAGCATTAGTGTCTTCTGAATTAGAATGCGAAAACGGTGCAAAAAGGCTGGATGAAGCACGCTCGACAGTAGTGGCAGACAGAGCTGTAGTGTTTTGAACAGGATGTGACTGAGACTGTAAGAGTCCAAGACTTGATAAATGTCGCGATATTCTGCGAGTTCTTGTGCTTGGGATCGAAGAATGTTGTGGGGATGCCGATTGAGAGTTTGGCTTTGAGTCTTGTGACGCGATATCTGCAGCCATAGGGCGCGAGGTGGTATATGAATTTTCAGAGTCTGAATGAAGAACAGAACCAAACTGACGAGACTGCTGCCCAAATAATGATGATGAATCTGAGTTTGAGTCGCCAGCTGCAGCTGGTTGGGACGAATTTGCTTGCCCCATGTTACGTGAGCGACGATATCGTCAGTAGCAAAACACAGTAAAGGCTTCTATAGAATCGGAGTTAGATTGAATGACATTCGTTTTGAGGGTATCATACGCAAAAGCCCAATGTATTATAGCAAGACGTGATAGTCGTAGAACTTTGAATGAGAGAAGCGTTCGTGTTCTACGCAGGACTTGCTTGGATGAGTTGGTTGAAAGCATGACAAATAAACCTAGCCCTGGTCGATTTTGACTTTGACTAGAAGTCCTAACCCCGGTTAAAAGTAGCGGAATGTGAAACGATTTCAAGACGTGACTATCTTGGAATAAATTTGAGTGAAAACGAGTGAAATTTGAATAAGAAAAGTCTGTATTTTTCTTATAAGTAAAAACTACGTCAAAATGCATAAAAATGTGAATAAAGTACTATAATCATGATTGACCAATCATAAGCCGTATACATGAGCCGCACGTTTAAGATATGTTCGTTCCGTTTTTACACACTGAAATTTCATTGTTTTTTGCTTCATATAAAACGTTTCTTTTGGTTCAATTTATTGAATTTCGATTCGCAAAAATGTGAGACCTCAACTGCAATGCAAAGAATTTGCTTCAAATGTTGATTAAATGCTGACTAATCTATGGTAGAAGATGTCATTGAGAATTGCATTCAAATCAAGCCCCAGACTGGCAGGATTTACCCTAGGCACATTCATGAAATGGTATGGATTTTAATGGTACAGGTTATATGAACTTAATTAATGCTGAATTACAGGGTCCCTGTTCTTGGATTATGGGGTGGTGCTGCTGGAGCTGGTGTGATATTCTTCCTTGAACCCATTCCAAGAGTTCAAGACCAGATTCTTTCAAAAGTTCCTGTAGTTGGAAAGTATTGGATTAAGAACATTGACCCTAATGATGTTCCTTTTTAAATGATTCATTACATAATATATTATTCGATTACAATGTATATATGCGACTATACACGACCATAGATGTAGCCATACTGAGCAATTCGATATCAGCAACGTTGTCATTATTATGCCACAACTCTACAATGGCACAGTGTGTCTGTAAATGAAATAAGCGGGATGTGTAATTTCAGCCCGGACCTCCAACCCCGTCCAACTACCGCGGGATGTACAGCACGGGATACTCATGCCGGATTAACTAGTCGGAAACGTAGTTTTTCCGATTCTCCTCTATATCTACTTCGTCATCCTGTTTTCCTTGTTCTTCATTTATTACAGTTAAAATCCTACTCGGAATTACTCAATTGGACTCATGTCGACTAAACATTTTGCTACTGACATCGATAAGCTCGTTTTAGACGGCCTAGAGGCGTTAACCCTTACTAACCCTGATCTTCTCTACTATAAGAAAGACAGAGGTACAATTACTTTCTCTCAGCTCAATTGATCCCAGTTTAGTACTAATGGTGTATAGTTATTGCAAGCAAAAACCATAACTCGGAAACTTCTGTTGCAGTCGTCTCTGGAGGTGGGGCAGGTCACGAGCCTGCTCATGCTGGTTTTGTTGGCGATGGCATGCTGACTGCCGCTGCTTCTGGTTGGATCTTTGCATCTCCTTCTGTGGCTCAAATTTCTCGAGCGATTGATGCTGTTGCTGGTTCCAAAGGTGTTCTGATTATTATCAAAAACTATACTGGTGATATCTTCAACTTTTCTATTGCTGCTGAAAAGGCAAGAAGCAAGGGAATTCCAGCTGAAGTTGTCGTGGTGGCTGACGATGTTGCTGTAGGACGTGCAAAGTCTGGCAAAGTTGGCAGGCGGGGTCTAGCTGGAACTGTTCTTGTTCATAAAGTTGCTGGGGCTGTGGCATCAAACTCTATCTCTTCGCTCAAGGAAGTGGTTGCGACTGCAAAGGAAGTTGCAGATAATCTTGTAACTGTCGGTGTATCTTTGAACCATGTCCACGTACCTGGTCGTAAAGTCGAAGAAGAAAATATTATCGCCGACGACGAAGCTGAGCTTGGGCTTGGAATCCACAACGAAAAAGGCTGTATCAGATTGAAACCGATTCCTCCACTTCCTGCTCTTGTCAGCCAAATGCTCGACCAGTTGATCGATCTCAATGACTCTGATCGTGCCTATGTCGATTTTTCAACTGCAGAAAACGTAGTGCTTATGGTTAACAACCTAGGTGGATTGTCTCCTCTCGAGCTGTCAGCAATCACTACTGAAGTTGTTACACAGCTGGACGGACGTGGTCTTAGACCTGTTCGTCTGTTTGCAGGTACTTACATGACCAGTCTTGATGGACCTGGATTTAGCATTACTCTTCTCAAGGCAAAGTCAGCGTTGCTTTCATATTTAGACGCGCCAACCAAAGCTGTTGGATTCACGCCCGGCTCGATTGTTACTGGCAAGGCTGAGTGGACTTCGCGAATGATTGAATCGTCTGTGGTACCTGCTCCAGTCGCTGCTACTAACGGGCAATCTAAGCCCAAAATTTGTGAGTTTTTGTTACTCACTATACATATTTAACTAACGAGCTAGTGGACCCCGAGATCTTTGTGAGTGCTCTTTCTGCAGCTTGCAAGAAGGCAATTGCAGCTGAGCCGTTGATCACGCAGTATGATACCGTTGTAGGAGACGGCGATTGCGGATACACTCTCAAGCGTGTTTCTGAAGCAGTTTTGGAGTTTGTGACCGCTGGAAAAATCTCACCGTCGGTCGATACATTGATGCAGCTTGCGGAAACTGTGGAGAGCAATATGGACGGCACGAGTGGCGCTATCTACAGTGTCTACGTACACGCACTCGCAACTGCTGCCTCTACTGCGACTGGTCTAATGGATCAAGCTGCCTGGGGTGCTGCTGCTGCGGACGCGCTCAAGACTCTGTTCAATGTCACGCCGGCACGGTCTGGTGACCGCACGTTGATTGACGCGCTTGCGCCGTTTGTGGACTCGCTGGCGAGTGGGAACGGCATCGTGGCTGCGGCTGAGGCCAGCAAGGCAGGCGCTGAGCACACGAAGGGCATGGTTGCCAGTCTTGGCCGGGCTGTATATGTCGACGCCGAGGGATATGATCGTGTACCTGACCCTGGCGCTGTTGGAGTCAGTGAGCTCGTTGCCGGTCTTGCTAGCGTTTTCTAGGCGATTGAAAATATTTATTTGTTTTTCTAAGCTTCTCGATTGCGCAGTTTATACGTTCATTACACTTTATCTTGGTCGCGTAGTCAGATATTGGTAGCAGGACCTGGTGGATAAACTTCCACATTCGTAGCAAGTCGAGAGTATCCTCCTGTTGATCGCCTTGGATCGAGCAATAGATGGTGTCAATGAAAGTAGGATAGACCATCTGGATGATAGTCTATGTCGTATAGTTGAGAATCATTTGATTGACGACGTAGAGGAGCCGTGACAACTGAACGAGTAAATAACGATAAAGTTCCGGTCAGCCAAAAGCATCTGTAAGTAGTGAGAATCGTAAGCTCAGAAAGATTCTTACTGCGCGTACGTTTCGAGGCCAATGGAGATGACAGTCAAGTTGACGAGACGGCATGCCGTAGCGTACAAATTGCAAATCGTACGGTACAGACGGTCGCACACCGGTTCTGATGCTGGGATTGAGCAGTTTGTCGAGATTCCGCCTCGAGAGTACCATGACGTAAACAAACACGACCAGCCAGAGAGTCGTCATGGCAACTTGAGATGTGACGAACATGAGCTGCGCATTTCTGCCGGGCGTGATGAATAACTGAGAACGTGACGGCCAAAGCGCGCAAAGCGATGATGCAAGAACATGGATTTTGAGTGTTGCGACTGCGATTGTCACGACGTACGGAGCAGGCACAGAGTTAGACGAGGTGTGCCCTCTGATGAGAGCGATAAAATACGCAACGACACTAAATGGATTCAGACCAAAAATGCATTCAATTACCGTAAGTGAGAAAATAGTCCTGAACCAGCTCGACCATGGACGTCGTGGACTTTGTCGAGGTCCTTGACATACGTATGTCAGTGCTTGCTTGTCGTGAGGCGTACACGCCCCTTAGTGCTGCACGAGCGTGCGCGACAATTTACAACTTAAGTCTACACCACTAATATGTATTTTCTAACCATCTATAGCACACTTAAAACTTGAAAACCTGTTCAGGAGAGTATCCAAGATCTTTCAACGCACCAGTGAGTTCACCCTGGTCAGTGTTGGAGATCTTGCTGCCAGAAACGGCAGCGTGGAATCCAGGAGGACCGCAGACAAAGATCATGAGTCCATCAGTGGACGGAGCAGGAATGATTTTTTGCAAAAGATCCTTGGTCACGAAGCCGGGGATCAAGTCTCCGGTTGCGTCCTTCTCGACGACATATTTCGTGCTGAACTGCTCGGGCTTCTTGGCAACATAGCCGTCAAAAAGATCTTTCAAGAGAACATCCTCAGGGGTCTTGTTAGCGTAGATTAGAGTAACCTTGGTCTTGTCCTCATCGTGTTCAAAGATTTCCTTTGCCAATTGAGCTGGTTGTAATTAGCACAAAAGCTAACTTTCTTGTAATCGAGAATGCTTACCAAGAGGTGTGATTCCAGAGCCGGCACCAAGAAGAATGACATCACTCTTTTTGTTTGGTGTCCATGGATACTTAACAATAGGTCCTTTGACTTCGATAGTGTCACCCTTCTTCATGGCGTGAATATGGGCAGACATCTTTCCGTTGGGGTATGTCTTGACGAGAAGAGTAAACTTGCTGGTGTCGTTGATGTCACTGACCGGAGTGTATGGTCTGATGACAGCGTTGCCTTTTGCAGTCACATACTTGACCAGAACGGCCGAAGCAGTGATCAGTCCGGTCCTTGCACCTTCTGTTGCAGGAGGCAAATCAAACACAAACATCTTCGAGTCATGGTTAATATCGATAATGTCATCGAGCTGATACATCCATTAGCCAACTAATGCACGACGTCACTGTAGCAATACTTACAGTCACAGTAATGAACTCGTTCGGGTTGAAAATCGTACCGGCAGCAGGCGCGATCTCTGAAGTGGTAGCAGCCTTGATTGGCTTCCTGTATGCCTGATAAGCAAAGTACAAAGCGGTGCCTGCAATGGCGACTCCACTGGTTGCCATATAGGTTCTTGCGGTCAAATTGGTAATTGGCATTTGTGCAGACGAAGAAAACGAACGAGCGGTGAACTGTTCAGTCAGCCAATTTGTTCTGTATCAACTTAAAAACTACATAATCTCATACTTTAGAAGAAGTGACTCGAATTGAACGGAATAGAGATGCCATTGATTGCGAAAAAACTGAAAAGTAAATTCAGGTTAAGCAGTATATCTCGTTAACACCAACCGGAACCCGATGCGACCGAAAGGTTTGACGATCGTTATACAAACAGTCTTGAACCGGTTCAATAAACCACCAATCTACACGTTCCTAATTTACATTTTCAAATCGAAATGACGCAGTTCTTACATAATGGTTTACTATCCGGTTTATTCTAATCGGGCAGTGATGGTGCAATGTAAAAATCCAAATAACATTAAAAAATATGCTCAATTCAAATTATCTTCAAACGCCTTGTAAAAATACCTTTTTTCATCGCATGTTATAAGACGGAAACACCCGTCGACCCCATCGGTCAAGACTCCATTTCCCAATCCCGCTGTCCCATCCGACAATAATCGAACCGCCATCCTCTTCGCTCCATGCGATGCCTGAAATCTCCTTTTCCCGCATCAGTCTTCTGTTCGGATCCAGTGAGTGTGAATATCGGCCCGTGATGCTACTGCTACCTGCTGCAGCGGCCGCCAGTAGCGAACTTGTCCGTGCTGAAGGACTGCTCACTGACTCATATATACAGTATCGGTCGTCATCCTCATCTTCACCATACTCCCCTTCCGCATCTTCAAGTTCCTGATCAAGAGTATCTCCTCGATCCGATGCAATGCTGTGACGTCGACCTTCGTAAGAACCGTATCTATACACTGGCCCATCTTCCGTATAAAATGATGAATCGGCATACAGTCGAGTGGATGCATGTCCCATGGCACGACGTCGACGGAAAGGATCGTCAGATGCGCCTGGTAAGCTGGAAGACAAAGTTGGATTATCTCGCCGTCGTCGTAACATTCGCCGTCGGCAGCTTGCGTGTGGGATATCTAAAATCTGTCGATCTTCTAACCGGCGGGCATCAACCACATGCACCCGTCCAGCTTGTTCGGTGATTAGAAGCAAATCTTCCGCGCCAGTAGAAAATTTCAAACAGCGAAAAGCACCTGCACCTTCATGTGGACGCGTAGATTCAATGTATTTCAAAGGCTTAGGCATATTTCGGTTAGAAGTGTATGCTGAATGGAATGACGGCAGTGACATGTGTGTTGACGTAGACAGATATCGAGAATCATAAATACTAGCAAGCCCGTCTTGAGATGCGACTGCAAACAACACCCCCGACGGAGTGAACGCAGTTGAAAACCCTGCATCTGCAGATGTAGATAACGTAGCCTGATGTTTCCACTTCATCGCAACCGGTCCGTCGACTCTTGTTCCGACCATGCTCTCGTATGCAGCACCATGTGGCTCTTCTGGATGAAACATAAATAACTGCGCAGAATCGCCACATGCAATCACAGTCTTATGGTCTGGCGATATACTGGCATGATTAAGAGGTACAGGCAACTGCAGCGAATCAAGAATCGTGTATGAACTGTCACTTAAGTCCAGCATTCGCAGCGTATGATCGTTATTGCAAATCAACGCCAGCACACTCGACGCACCCGGACTAAATAGCGTGATTGAGTTATTGATGTACCCTCCTAATTCAAACACTGATATCGAAGACTGTGCTTCCTCTTCAAAATCACTCTCACTCCTTCTGTGCGTGATTCCTAGCTGCCCACGCTGTACTCCTCCAACTGCCACAAACCCGTACGCAGACGCCAAACATCGTGGTTCAAATGCAAACTCAGACACCAGCGTGGTCTTGCCAGATTCTGTATCCATTGACCGTACTGACCTCTCACTGACGTACAGTACCTCGTGAGAATTTGTCGTGTTACATATCAAATCCCGTAACTGCCAGTGTTTGATAGTCACCCTTGCCGGATGCGACACAAAGCTCGCGGTGTCCACAAATGTTGTCGTCTGTCTCGATGTGGATCTAGCAATTCATTAGTTTGATCACACGATTTCCCTTCGCCACTGTCAAAACTTACACTCCATTCTCAATAGTCATCTCTGTACAACTCCAATCTTTGTCTACAGCTCAATAAATATAAAACCAAAGAACTAAACACTGAGATATTTGTAGCCTCAGAGGAAATCCCAAGTGAAACGACTTTATAGGTGGCCTGGGACCTTTGTGGGCTGAGCCGCGGCAAAGGCGTCGCGCGCTAATGTCCAGCTTTGGCCATCACGTAATTCAGTCCCGGCTCATTCCACAAGCAAGGTATTATTATTTCAACAAATATAATTCAACTGAAATTTGATTTTCTATAATAAAAAAGGTTTGTCTATACATTATGCACATATCAATTAGTCAAGTTGGAAATAAATACATCTATTCTACACGGGCTTGCCTCCAATCCACTCACTCCATCGTTCGACCTCAGCTGGAATCACTCCCTCCCGCTTCTGCGGAAGCTTCTCACTTAAGCACTCAGCGAACAGCTTTGCGGTCTTGGGCTCATTAAATAATGGAATCGCAAAATCAATCGCGTTTCGGCGCATAATGTAGTCCTCGTCCAACAAATCATCTGCGCGAGCACGTGCAAGGTTAAAGACGCTCGTAATGTCGTACTTCTGGAACACCTCCCGCAATTTGCGCTTGTCTGTCTTGGGAAATTCGATAACAGTAACGTCTACAGGCTGGCCGTCAAACTCGACGTCAGCAACTGCCTCGCTGATGTATTGTTGAACAGGGGCGGAAGCAGCGTACATCTTGAATCCCATTCCAGCCAGAATATTAGCAATCTCGGCCAACGTAGGCTTAGTCAAGTCTCCGCCAAACAGAACTCCAGAAGGTGGGACCGGAAGTTTGAAGTTCATGGTAGCCTGGATAGAGGTCCAGTAAGCTTCATGGATATCGTGTCCGAAACACGCAACTTCACCAGTTGAAGCCATCTCAACTCCAAGGAACGGATCAGCTCCTGCCAACCGGGTAAACGAAAACTGTGGAACCTTGATGGCAACGTAGTCGCGCTGCTTAGCCATCAAGTCGACCGGCTCCGGGACGTCCTTGCCGATTAAAGCGTGTGTAGCAACCTCGATGAAGTTAACTCCAAGGACCTTCGACACGAACGGGAACGACCGCGACGCGCGAATGTTGCACTCAATGACCTTCAAGTCATATTCTCCAGGTGCAGTCGCGCTGGCAGCCTTGATGATCTGCATGTTGAACGGTCCGGTGATCTTGAACGCGTGCGCAACCTTGTCAGCGATCTCTTTTAGTCGGGCAAGTGCAGTTTCATCCAATGTAGCAGGTGGAAGAACGAGAGTAGCGTCTCCAGAGTGAATGCCAGCATCCTCGACGTGTTCAGACGCGGCATGAACAATCACATTGCCACCTGACGCAACTGCATCAACATCAATCTCCTGTGCACCTTCAATGAACTTGCTGATGACAACAGGATGATCGGGAGAAACGTTAGACGCGAGCGTAAGCTTATCAACCAGTTCAGATTCGTCACGGATAACAGACATAGCCGCCCCCGAAAGAACGTAAGACGGTCGCACAAGGACCGGAAAGCCAACATCTTCAGCGAACTCCCGCGCAGCAGACACGGAAGACAATTCTTTCCATGCAGGCTGGTCAACACCAATCAAATCAAGCGTGGACGAGAACTTGTGACGGTTCTCGGCGCGGTCGATATCCTTGGGATCAGTTCCGAGAACTTTGCATCCGCCGTCTTGCAACTTGAGCGCAATGTTCTGTGGAAGCTGGCCACCGACAGATACAACAACACCTTTCGCATTTTCAATTTCATAAATATCCATAACGCGCTCGTAAGAAAGTTCTTCAAAATACAGTCTGTCGACCTCGTCGAAATCGGTAGACACAGTCTCCGGGTTGTAGTTCACCATGATTGTCTTCTTGCCAAACTCACGGAGGGCACGGGCAGTGCTGACAGCACACCAATCAAACTCAACAGACGAACCGATTCGGTAGACACCTGATCCAAGAACCATAGTTCCATGATCTTGAAATGTGATGTCTGACTCGGTAGCGTTGTAAGTAGTGTATAGATAGTTGGTATCGGCAGGAAACTCAGCAGCAAGAGTATCAATCTTCTTGACGTATGGAATAACTCCAAATCCCTTTCTACGAGCACGAACTTCCTCCTCTGAAGCTCCAACGCACAACGAGATTTGTCTGTCGGAAAATCCAAGTTTTTTAGCCTGAGTCAAAACCTCTTTGTTCAAACCAAAAAGCGAACCGATTTCTTCCAACTTGCGCTGCATATTGACAATATTCATCAGCTTGTACAAAAACCACTTATCGATCTTTGTCAAGTCATGAACCTTGTCAACAGAGTAGTTCTCGTTCAACAAAGCCTGACCAACAGCCAACCAACGACGGTCGCTGGGGTTGGCAAGTTCATAGTCAAGATCTTCAAAATCAGCACCTTGAAAACCGATAAAAGACGGATCAACTTGTCGGATAGCCTTCTGAATAGATTCCTCGAAAGTACGTCCAATGGCCATAACCTCACCGACTGATTTCATTGAGGATCCAATGCTGCGATTAACATGCTGGAATTTGGCCAAATCCCATCTAGGAATCTTGGTCACGATGTAATCAAGCGACGGTTCAAAGTTAGCAGAAGTAGTCTTAGTGACATGATTTGGAAGATCGGGCAAAGTGTGGCCGAGAGCGATTTTGGCAGCAGTATAAGCAAGAGGGTAGCCAGTAGCCTTTGAAGCAAGAGCAGAAGATCGGGAAAGACGCGCGTTGACTTCAATCACACGGTAGTCAAGGCCATCAGGTTGGAGAGCGTACTGAACGTTGCACTCTCCGACAACACCAAGATGGCGAATGATCTTGATAGCAGCAGATCTAAGCATATGATACTCCTCGTCAGACAAAGTCTGGGATGGCGCAACAACGATAGAGTCACCAGTGTGAATTCCAAGAGGATCAAAGTTTTCCATGTTACAGACGGTAATACAGTTACCAGCCGAGTCACGGACAACTTCATACTCAACTTCTTTCCATCCCTTAAGCGACTTTTCAACCAAGATTTGGGGTGACAAACTAAGACTCTGAGACGCCAAGTTATGAAGCTCATTCGCATCATTGGCGAAACCGGATCCAAGGCCCCCGAGAGCATACGCAGAACGGACGATGATTGGGTATCCAACCGCTTCTGCAGCAGCAAGAGCATCGTCAACAGTTGACACAGCAATTGACTCTGCAATAGGAATATCAATTTCCTTTAAAGCTTTGGCGAACAAGTCACGATCTTCTGAAGTCTCAAGAGTAGCAATTGGAGTTCCAAGAACTTTGACTCCGTATCGCTCAAAAACACCCATTTTTTCAAGTTGGACACCGACATTAAGAGCGGTTTGACCGCCAAAAGTCAAAAGGATTCCATCGGGCTTCTCGCGTTCAAGAACGTAAATTATATATTCAGGGGTAACCTGAAATGTTAGTTCTAGTCTACTGCCATGTTTTGGTATAGCTCACAGGAAGATAGTAAATTTCATCTGCAAGAGCATGGGAAGTTTGATTGGTAGCAATATTGGGATTGATCAAAATAGCTTTCTTGTCAGCCTCTTGTAAAGCTTTAATTGCTTGAGATCCTTTGCAGTGTTAGCAATTGTCAATTCAAGTATCAACTTAAACTAACCGGAGTAATCAAATTCACCAGCCTGGCCGATACTAAGAGCACCAGATCCAACGACAAGAACTTTTGAGACGTCTACAAGATTTGGCTTTGACGAGGACATAATTGTAGAAGCGCCTTGATATGGCACATGTTGACTTAAAACTTCAGGAGCAGGCTGGGAATTTCGGCACAGAATAGCAGAAGAGAAAGTACGAGCGGAAGTCAGATGTTGGGAATATCTCATAGCCCGGTTGAAGGACTTGGCCGCAATGGCCGATGTCCGCCAAGAGATTAGCCGGGGCATTTTCTGACACAATAAACCCTTCAATTAAATAAACACAGTTTGCCTACAAAAAGAAGAAGGAAAAATGCAGAAATTGCGAAAAATGCTTGAATGACACGAAATTTTGTGTAGCCTAAAAACTTTTAAAAATGGAAACTTTGTGTGGAACATTTGTGCACGTGACCTGCCCACCAAGTCATGGGCTCATTGAAAAGTGTCAGTTCAAAGGTTAAAGCATGGGCTTAGGTTTTTTGAGTTTTTTACTGCGGTTATTGAAGGACCGAATATGGCATTCGATCATAGCGACGGTCAATCAGCCGGTCAGTTGGCCTAGTCGGCATCTTTGTTGATGTCAACTTGCGCGATTCGATACTACTAAGCTGGTTTTCCATAGTACTAGTATTGCTTGCCAAAGCTATTCAACGCCATATATTTACATTCGGTGCTTGAGCTTTCATTCTTCTACTTATTTCGACTGTTATTTTTGACGCAAAGAGATGTGACTTCGAATAGCTTGAATTTCTCAACTGACTCATCCAACGAAAAAATTCTGATACGGAAGTTTAAGCCTCACATTTAGCGGCTGTAATCATTTATACACAATACCCTTTGTATATGTAATTAGTGTGGTACAATACCCCTTTCTATTTGTTTGAGTCAATCAGGGCTGTAAAAGGGAAACGCGGAGGTTTGACTCAGAACGGCATAAGCCGGTAGTCCTCCTCCATCGGTCCGAAACGGTTGGAAATAAAGAACACCGCACACACACACTACTGACAACTGATAAGCTCATTCATGTTCGGTCTATTCTCGGTAAATCCTTTTCAAGAAATAAACCTTAATCACACAAAAAGCTCAACCCCAAGAAAAAAATTTGCCCCGGATAATTTAAACTTTTTTGTGCTTTGTTTGCACTAATCCGAATTTACTCCGGAAAGGTGGTTGTTACAACGCCACTTATGTCATGGTGGATCATAGTCTGCTCATCATCATTTTGTGACTAAATTGCGGGGATTTATCCATTATAAAAATATAACGCGATGAACTTGAATTGTGTTTGAATTGTGTTTGAATTGTGTTTGAATTGTGTTTGTACTATCTGTTTTCTTTTATTAAATTTGATAATTAAGCCTTGTCTGGCTCAAATTAACAAATGCTTAGTAAGTCCTTGGGGGTCACAATAACTCCACCAAGAAATGCACAGACCATAAGCTAAGTTCTTACACACTGAACCGGTCAGGTCCACCGCCAAACCCTCCTCCCCAAAAAAAAAAAAACCTGCGCCGATAACCGGCAACACACTGTCCCTTTTTTTTCACTGTTGTTTTTCCGGCTTTTTTTAAAATGGGCTGTCACTTTTAAACTTACAGTTAGTAATTCTAATCCTAATTATAAATCTCAACGGAAAACTACAAATACCCCTCATTCTCCCTTTTTCTGTTAATTTCTCTCCTCATTTTCTGTCCTTTTACTCAACTGCATAATGGCTGACTCTCTAAGGTCATCTTCACGTCCTTCATGGCAACATCGTTTAGCTCATCATCTTCGTACTCGAGTATCATCCCTCAAACCAGTTGGTCGTCCTATCGAAAACCCGCTTCCTGTTTTGCGTCTGCTTAACAAAAGCCAATGGTTATTTTTTCTCGTCGCTCTTGCTGGCTGGACCTGGGATGCGTTTGATTTCTTTACTGTGTCAATCACTGTACCCCACATTGCCGAGTCTCTTAACTCCACAGTGAAAGATATTACGTGGGGTATTACTCTTGTTCTTATGCTGCGATCTGTTGGTGCTCTTATATTTGGTGTATTGTCCGACCGATATGGTCGTAAATGGCCGTTTATTATCAACTGTGCCATTTTTATTGTTCTTGAGCTTGGTACTGGCTTTGTTCAAACATACAAGCAGTTTCTCGGTGTTCGCGCTCTTTTCGGTATTGCTATGGGCGGTATCTATGGCAACTGTGCCGCAACTGCTCTCGAAGACTGCCCTATGGAGGCGCGCGGTATTATCTCTGGTATGCTTCAGGAAGGTTATGCTCTCGGCTATCTTCTGGCTGTTGTTTTCAGTCGTGCTTTGACAGATACTACTCCTCACGGATGGCGATCACTTTTTTGGTTTGGTGCCGGTCCTCCAGTTTTAATTATTATTTTCCGTTTGTGTCTGCCAGAAACAAATTCATATCTTGAACAACGCAAACAAGAACGCGAGTCTTCAAAAGATGCGTTTGTTTCAGTAGCGAAAGCTAGCATAATTGAATATTGGCACTATATTATATATATGGTTGTTCTAATGGCCGGATTCAACTTCATGTCTCATGGTTCCCAAGATCTTTATCCTACGATGCTCACTGTCCAGCTCGACTTTTCGACGAACAAGAATACAGTCACAATGGTCGTCGCTAACCTTGGTGCTGTTGCCGGTGGTATCTTTTTTGGTCATATTTCTGACGCTCTTGGGCGTCGTTTATCAGTTCTAATTGCGTGTGTTCTTGGTGGAGCATTGATTTATCCTTGGGCATTTGTTCGCAACAACGGAATTATGGCTGCTGTATTTTTCCTTCAATTTATGGTGCAAGGTGCTTGGGGTGTTATTCCTATTTACTTGTCCGAGCTCTCGCCGCCAGCTTTACGCGCGTTTATAGTTGGAATTGCATACCAGCTTGGTAATCTGGCTTCATCCGCTTCATCGACAATTGAGGCCACAATTGGTGCCCGCTTCCCTCTTGAAAGTCAGTCGACTAGTAGCGTGCAGCGATACAACTACGGCAAGGTCATGGCTATATTCATGGGTTGTGTGTTTGGCTTCGTATTGATTGTTATGTTTTTGGGACCAGAGAACATCATGGCCGACTTGACCACAATTGCACCTGAACATCATGACAACAAAGATATCCACGACTTGGAAAAATCAAGGCATAGTGAAGATAGTGGGAATGTGGAAACAGATAAAAAGGAAGTTTCGCCGGCCTAAATCCTCGATTTTGTGGTTGTATAGCGTTGGAGTTAATGTTTTCTGGCTTTAAGTTAATTGAATAATTGTAACAAGAAAGTTTTGCGTACTGATCAAAATGATAATCGGTATTCATTATATAAGTCTGCTATATACAAAATCTACTATCTGATTCTGGGAAGATTGGCTCTGTTCTCCATGGCTTGTTTATGAATAACATTCTTCCTCTCTGAAGCAACCCCACCTTCCCGATCAAGAGATAGTCTCATAGCCACAAGTGTGTCTCCAAGTCTAACGCCAAATGAAGGTGAAGGTCGCTTCTTTGCATCTTCCAAAATCCACATGAGTGCACGCCGATTTCGCTGACGTCTGGTAAGCGCTTTCGGGACATTGATCGTCTTCGCACCAGACCGATATTTCTCAATCTTAACTATAGGCGCAATCTCGTCTACTATCCGGAACAATGATCGGACTGGATCCTCCCGAGTGCGCAGACGCAAAATCACCAATGCTTCTGATACTAGTCTCCTGGCCACGGTTTTCTTGCCGTCCCGCATCACTAAGTTGACCAAGAACTCAACAACATCATTTTCCTTGTCTTTTTCTGTCTCTTGAGGGAACTCCTTAATTTTCCGACTCTGAAGCATTTGCCATCCCTTGTCGTGAATCTTCATGTCTCCGTCACGTTCACGGATCAAGATCTCCGTCTCTCTGGCGTCCTTGAGTGCCCTCAAACCCGAAACGTAACCCTTCGTTGCATTAAGCTCTGTAGCTCCTGTGCTTTGTACATAGTCATCGATTTTAAGACCAGATTTTCGAAGCATCATTAGATGGGCAGCTAAACTGGCCAACAATTTGTTCTCTTCTTGTTCTGTTGTACGTTCAAACACAACTTCGTTAACCGAAGGTGATTCTGGTGTGGCGGCAATGGGCTCCGGACTAGAGAGAGGATTGGTTGGTGCAACGGATTCAATTGCTTGCTCTGCAACTTGTTCTGATTCCTGAGATCCTTCTGGGAGAATTTCTGGTGAAAAGTTCAATAATTCTTCAGCGGATTTTGCAGATTCAATCTCAGAAGGCTCGGGAGCCTTTGCTGGCTCTTCCTGCTGCACAGCCTCGGGACTTGGAGATGACTCCAATGATTCTTTCTCATGCCTAATAATTTCTTCAACCGGGATCCCCTGCTCTACTTCAGGTGCAATTCCCTCCGCATCTTCTGGAAATCCTTCTTCGCGTATTATAACTTCAGGAGTTTCTTCAATTTCGGGTTCTGATTTCTCTGTCTCTTCTTTTTCGACAATCTGTTCTTTGACAATTTCCGGTAATGAATCCGGCGCTTCCGGATCCCGTGCAAAAATTTCTGCGACTGGTGTGCCCTGCTCTACTTCTACTGGAACTTCAATCTCCGGTTCCTTGTCGTCTTTGTCGTTTTTAAACACGATTGAAGACCCAAAATTCCGCTTCACGTTTGACGTGAATTGGGTCCGTTGTATATGGACTTGAGGTTTCAACTGTAGTGTTAAGTATAAGCACCGTGCAATTCCTGGTCTGCGCACAATTGCACGTGCCGACTGCATTGTTACGTGGAAAAAAATCAACCAAAACTTGGGACCGGAGACTCGGTTGAAGTTGGCGATGCGAAAAAGATTTTGGCGTAGAGGTTTAGAGGCATAATAATGTGACGTTTGTGCTCTAGTCATGGTGCTGCACGTTAGATCGCAGATGAGTACCGTGCGCTTAATCATCCGTATTTGTAGTACCAAAATAATAGAGCGCTCTGGCTATACCGGATTCACCGCATCTCGAACTGTCAGATCAGTCGTCAACTCGAACATTCAACTTGATCTGTAAGTAAAAGTTTAGCTAAATCGTCCATTTCTAACATTTGAATAATATGATAGACATGAACATTTCTTCGAATCTACGCAAATGTCACTGACACCAAACTTCACCGGCAATTTCCGCCACGGGAGACACGTGAATCTTGCTCAGGGCTCAACAACCACTTACCGCAGTTCACAATCGATCTTAAAAGATGCGTCTGCTGCACGAGCACAAAGAGAACAGACTCGCAAACGGGATCGCGCTGCGGTGCGTATTCAATCGTTGTACCGCGGCAGAACAGCTGTCGCCCGAGCGCGAGACGATGCGCGCCACGAGTTTATAAGATTATCGAATTTGAAGTCCACAGAGTACGATCTCAGTCGCGTCGTGGCGTTATTTGTGTTTTTTTTCGGCAAAGGCAGTGCTCAAGACTACAGCAATGATGCTAACTACGTACCAGAGCTGGAACGAATGCTCCTTGGAAATGCGTATATCGATGTCACATCTGCAGGGTTGAAGAGGAAATTGGCAAAGGTTTTGTTGTCATGTTTGACTGACAGGGATACGTCATCGGACGTTCACAATGCTTGTTTGCGACTATTGCGTGGAGTACAAATGAAGGCGCCTTTGCAAGAAGTGATAAAATCGTATAGCTCACTTCTAAGTAACCTCGGAGATCCACATGATATAGCCAAAGTCATCGACAATGTTGTTTTAGAACTACAGTCTTGTTCAGATGAACAACTTGCAGCTGTCACATATGTTAAATATTTTCTGTCAACGCCACATTTGTTTGAGAAGCTGACGGATCCAGCCATACAATATCAAGTGCAAGAAGTATTTGATTTTTCAACACATATTATTCCGTTATTTGAACAGTTGCAATCTGCTTTAATGCGATTTGAAAATCCAGAAGAACAAGATATACGAACTCTTTGGCTGCTGGTCAACATTTTGTACATGTGGTCACATCCACGTACCCTTGCAACACCTCATCTCACAATAAATTTTATGCGTACCATATCATACCTAATAGATGGTTTATCGTCCAGATGTGTGAAGCAGCTATCCCGTGCTACAGCAAACGAATGCGATCAAAGCTATGACAAGTTCGTGTTAGATAACTTAAAGCTGCTTAAGGCTAGACATATTATTGAGATGGCCATTGCACCTGTGAAACAGTTTTTGATTTCGTCAGGCTCGATACCTGTTGCGACTGACACAGCAAACAGTTTATTTTCCGTGTGCAAATACTTTGTTAGTCTGCTGAAAATTTGGCCGTCAAGGAGTGGCGAAATTAGATATTATCTTTATTTGACTCCAGAGTACACGCTTCCTCTTTTCTTCAAAACCTTGCAGGCGTCTAGACTGTATACTACGGTTAGTCTTGCAAGCAGTGATCCATCGGTATCGAATAGTGGTGCAATTTGTTTGACACCTGCAAGCGACGATCCATATCGTCAAATTGCTATTCAAGAGTGGGAGCTTTTGTCACTGTTCTTAGACATTTGTTGGCATTGGATGATCATGGCCGACGATGACGAGTTTTTTGATGAGTCTCAGTATGGATTGCAACTAGCTGATGTGATCGCCCTTGGAACGTTATTGAAAAAGTTAGTTTTCTTGATAATTTGCAATGAAGATACATCGGTTGTCATCAATCGAGGTCGACAACTTATTGTTGGAAAAGGTGGCGATAACAATGTGTTGTTATCTAATAGTGGATTGACTCTAAATAAGGTCAAGAACGACGCTATTGGAGTCATGCGGCAGTTGTTTTATCGCGATTCAAGGCGCAAGTTCTTGGACAAGTCATTTTGGCTACTTGATGACTGGATTGAACTTACGCCGTTTGCCTCACAGGCGGCTGTTGACACGGACAAAATGGAGCAGTATCTGGAGCGACACTGGAGAGACACTGACGACAAAGACATTGAGATGTCATCGGCGTCCGAGAACGAAGAATTGCCGGAATCTGCGTCTGCAAGTTGGAGAGAGGTTAGGCTGCGGACGGTAATGACACCGCGCATTGAAATATTACAGAAAGTGCCGTTTGTCTTACCGTTTGAGACACGGGTTAAGATTTTGGACAAGCTGCTTGAATTGGATCGGACAAAGTCTGGTCTCGATACTGAATATGAATTTAGGCTCAAACGGTACCATGCGGAGATTCATCGAGACCGTATGTTGGAAGATGCCTTTGAACACTTGAAGAGTCTTCGAGGAGAGCTAAAGTCGCTAATTGGAATCACATTTGTGAATGAATTTGGGGTTGAGGCAGGAATTGATGGCGGTGGAATCACAAAGGAATTTTTGGTAGGTGTGTGCAAGGATGGGTTTAAGGCCGACAAGGGATTGTTTCTGGAGAACAGCGAGAATCTTTTGTACCCCAATCCTGCTGCCACGAGTCCAGACCAGCTTGCACGATTTGAATTTTTGGGTCGTATTATTAGCAAAGCCATCTATCAAGGAATCTTGGTTGAAGTTTCATTTGCGCAGTTCTTCTTGAGCAAATGGCAGGTTCAAAATAATAAGGTGTTTGGGAGTGGGTTTCGTAACACGTTCGATGACTTGTGGAGTTTAGATCCGGAGTTGTATAAGGGTCTGATCAAGCTAAAACGATATGTTGGTGATGTTGAGTCTGACTTTGGCCTGAATTTCACGGTCACGGACGGACATAACCGCACGGTTGAGTTAATTACGGGAGGCTCGCAGATTGCTGTGACGAACTCAAACAGAATTCAATATATTCATGCGGTGGCCAATTTCAAGCTTAACAATGAATTGTATCGGCAGACCAATGCTTTTTTAAGCGGGATGAATGATCTATTGGCACCTGCGTGGCTAGCCATGTTTAGTGCGACTGAGATGCAGACTCTGGTAGGCGGAGCTGCGTTACCGATCGATGTTGAAGATTGGAAACGGAATACGGTTTATGGCAAATTTCACGAGAAAGATCCGACGATTGTGTACTTCTGGGAAGTTGTCGATGAGATGAACGATGAGTACGTGTTTTGAATATGTCTGTGAACGTGTCGCTAATACGTAATTAGGGAAGTTCGATCGCTCTTGAAATTTGTGACTTCTGTATCGCGGGCACCACTGCAGGGGTTCAAGACATTGAAGCCTGCATTCACGATCCAAGAGGCAGGATCGGATGAGAGTCGATTGCCGACGGCTTCTACTTGTGTGAATATGATCAAGCTGCCACGGTATAAAACTAAGGAAAGACTGAAAAGTAAGCTATTACTTTCAGTAATGGCTGGAGCTGGGTTTGATTTATCTTGATGTTATTTAATGTAGAGATTGCATCGCTCAATGGTTTGCATTCGTATGTCTTTGTTTAAATTGCAATAGTACACGGTACTTGTCGCAATAAAGCATGGAAATTATTCTACGGATAGCGTCATATGCCATAAAATTTATTAGCGATGCAGCAGCTCAGTTTCGTACACCCGCCTGATAATCCTTGAGAACTGATCAAACTTAATTTCACCAGCACCAGGCTGTGTTGATCCGTTAACAACAACCGCAGCAGTTTCTGGCTCTTCCTTATGCAGAACTAAATCACCTTCAACAGCCCATTCTGGCATTTCTTTCTCGACCCATTGTGCCACGGCTTCCTTTGTTGAGAAGTTGAGCCAGCTTTGAGCTGTTTCAATCTTAAAGCTGTGCATGCTGTAGGCCATAGCCGCAGTAATCTGCCGCCGAATTGCGTCCTCAAATCCAGTCACATCAGCAACTAAATCAGCGTATTCTTCATCATAATCAGAAGACAAGATCCGCCAGAACGCAGGGAACGCGGCCAGTTCAAGAAGGGAGTTAAGATACGTCAGTCGCTGGACCGAATTCGCCAGTTGGTCTTCCGAATCAGCAGCAGGAGGTTGTGGAATTGTGCTTGATCCTTCTGCTGATACTGGTTTATATTGATGGAGTAACGAAGGAGGAAGAAGATGTAATGCGAGAGTGAAATCTGGATTAGGAAATACAGTGAGAGATTTGGCGAGAATGTTGATAATTGCATCATCTCTCATTGGTTCTGAATAAAACTGATACCTAAATAAAATGTTAACCAATACTCCATATAGCTAATATATGAAGGAAGAAGTAGAAGTATAAATCAGGTAGAGCTAATAACGTCTGCCATTGACAGTTTTCCTGTCTACACTAATACATGCTAATAATTATTTTGATTTCTCATCATTTTAAAACTTCTTTTTCTTTGTCTTTCCTTTATTTGTTCATTAAAAAATTCAACTTACAGTTTAAGTAAAGCCAAATTGGCCATAAGATCATAAGAACCAGATGAGCATTGTGTTGTTACGTAATCCTGTAACACAGGAGTCGTTGCCGTGTTGAATCGAGACAAACTCGATAAAATTTCCTCGATTTCTGCTGGACGCGAAAAAGTCGTCATTTTTTGTATTTTTGTGTGAAATATTTTGTTCAAAAAAGAAAAGGATGAAAATTTGTGGTTGAGCAGGGGTATAGTTGGGTTAGGGTTGATACGTTTACAACTATTTTGCCAGACCATGTTGTCTCTCTTTTAACATTTTTATATCGTTAAGTTCACGTTATAAGTTAATAATGTCATGTTCATTTTAATCATCTTATTTTGATTCGTAAAATATTGAAAGAATTGAATTCTCTGTTTGCAATACCCTGAATTTCTGTTATTTTGTGCTTAATTCAAATCATGTCAGGGTATTTAAAACTAGATCAAAGCATCAATGAAGATGATGGGATACCTGGTTACGCGCCATTTAGTGATGATGATGAAGCTTCGGTTACAACTTCTGTACAAAATACGACTGAACCGGAATACGATCCAATGTCTGCAGTTGAAGAAGTCTTAAGCAAGCTTCCGGTATCAAGGGCTGTTTCAACTGAGCCACAAGAATCGCCATTTATGAAAAATGATAAAGAAGAAGTTGAAGCTGATGACGACGATGATGATGATGAATCTTCATCAGACGCTGAGAGTGAATCAAGTAGCAGCTCAGAATCAGTGGCGTCTGTCGTTGAAGTTCCTACTGCTTCAGTCTTCATTCCCAGAAAGAGACGATTACCAAAAGATACGATCGGTCATCTGGAAGATTTGCTTGCTAAAGAAGGATCACATGCTTCACTCAAATTATACAATGATTTAATTTTAGAGTACGCGAAACGCACAAAGTTTGATTCAATTCGGCAAGTTTATGAACGGTCTTTAATTGCATACCCATCGGTCGCTTCTCAATGGATTGCATATGTTGATATGGAACAGAGTGCCGGAGAGTTTGCGAAAGCTGATGACATTTACCGACGAGCTGTCGAAGCAGTGACAAGTCTTCCTCTGTGGACTCATTATCTCAATTACGTTCGTCGCCGAAACAACGTCATTTCCGGTGGAGATGCGGCCCGGCAAACGATCTTGCAAGCATTCGAGCTTGTTACAAACAAAATTGGTATTGATGTGCGCTCCGGAAAGATCTGGAAAGAATATATCGACTTTATAAAAAGTGCACCGGAAGGAAAGTCAACATGGGAAACGCAGCAAAAGATGGATTTACTTAGAAAAGTTTATCAACGCGTTGTGTGTATTCCGGTTGAAGGCCTTGAGACTTTATGGCAAGACTATAATTCGTTTGAAAACGGCCTTAATAGCACAACTGTAAGCCACTTTGATCTTTTACTGTAAACTCGATCTAACATGCCTAGGCGCGTAAGTTCGTTTCCGAACGTGCTCCTGCTTATTTGACTGCACGGTCATGTCTAAAAAAACTTCAGAGCTTGTCAAGCCAGCTTGATCGGACTGCAATCCCAACAGTGCCTAAATGGCGTGATCAAGAACTTAATCAGCTTGATTTATGGAATAGCTGGATATCTTGGGAGCGATCAGATCCTTTAGGTTTCACTGCTGAAGACAGGAAAAGTGGCATGCCAGGCGGTCAGGATCAAGTTACTGAGAGAGTACTGTACGCATACCGACAGGCGCTGCAACCTCTTCGATTTTATCCCCAGATGTGGTTTGACATGTCTGAATATTGTTTGTCTGTCAATATGCTCGATCTTCAATTGGCTTTGCTCAAAGAAGGTACTGCTGGCAATCCTGGAAGTTGTTTACTGCACTTTCGCCTGGCTGAAGTTTACGAACTGGCCAAGAAAAAGGAGGACGCAAAGAAGACGTATCAAGCATTGGCGGACAGTATTGTCAAAGAGATCAAACTGGTTGAAGCAACCGGGGAGGAGAAGAAAAATGCATTGCAGAGCAAGGAAGAGACAAAGAGCATTTACTCGTCAGGTGATAAGGGAAATGACGACGATGACGAAGATCCACCGGTGAAGAAGAAAAATACCGTGCTAGATTTAAAGATCCAGCGCGTGGAAGAAAAAACAAGTGAGAGGGTTTCTGCTTTGTCTAAAGATCTTACGCTTTGTAATACTATGTACATGCGTGCCATGAAGCGAATGGAAGGCTTAAAGGCAGCTCGGCAGGTTTTCAGTGATGCTCGAAAATTGTCATACTCAACTTACCATATTTTCGTTGCTTCTGCGCTTATGGAGTATCACCACAATAAAAGTCCAGATATTGCCAGTAAAATTTTTGAGATTGGACTGCGACGATTCGCGGATACAATTGCGTTTGTTGAGAAATATCTTGAATTTTTGATTACCATTAACGACGACACGAATGCTCGGGCCTTATTCGAACGCACTGTTTCAAAACTATCGACCGAAGACGTTAAGCCACTGTTCAGGAAGTTCTACGCATACGAAGCGGCGTACGGTAGCGAGTTATCGGCCGTGTCCAAATTGGAAAATCGTATGCTAGAACTGTATCCCGATGACAAGCCTATTGCTAGATTTGCTGGAAGGTATACTTTAGACGGGCACAGCGTGATAGGAGAGACGGACGTTGGTCCCATTGTCTTACGCGAAATTATGCAAGAGGAATCAGGCACGGAGCTTCTTCCGGAATCAAACTCGACAAAGTACGAGATTCCGGCAGGTATCGCGACCGATTTACCGCTTTTTGTACCTAGTGAGATGGCCAAGAACGCAATGATCCCACCTGGTCTGACGAGCCGCACGCAAAAGCGGGTGCGCGAAGAACCAAAAGCAGATACCAGGAAGCGGACCCGCAAGCGCGACAAGGAGAAGCTAGAACGCAAGTCTACACCCGAACCGACCCGCGATTCGTATCGGGACTCTCCGAGCAGATACGGCAATGGCAGCGGCTCAAGTGCTGGTTCTTCCAATCTTCCTGACGGAATTACGCGGCTCTTAAGTTTGTTGCCTCCGACTTCGTCCTACAATGGTGTTGTGCTGGATCCACAGGCTTTATGCAATTTGATTCACACCACTCGAATTCCATCCATACCACCTTCGAACGCGAACCTAACTAGATTTAAACGAGGATAAGTTTTTTAAATTTTTTACAGGTTATTGTATATGTTGCAGATAGTCGTATGGTACATTATTTGAATAATGTATAATTTGCCTAACTTTATGCGTGAAATTTATCTTCGTAGCATCACCACCTCTCGAGAAATGTCAGCAGTGGGCACAATGTTTACTCCGGGTAATTCAATTAATCCTACCGTAACTTTTGCCCATCAAAACTTTCTCCTTTTTTTCTTTTTTTTTTTTTTTTTTCTTTGACACATAAACTGTCCCTTCTATTCACTGCGTCATTTAGATTTGGTAAATGAACGGAGGGGAAAAGAACGGGTAGATCTAATTATGCGGGCAAATCTTTACCTCATACCGTGCTTTTTCTATGCTCTGTTGAACGCGCGGTAACAGTCTTTGCCAGACATTTTTTTTGTCTTCGTTTTCTCTGCTCTCGTTGATGTTAGGGTTTGTATCTGCTGTTGCTGGAAGATGAACCTGTTCGTTATATGCCCCAACCCTTAGTTTCGGGTCGACTGGAGACTCTCGTGTTAATTCCGACTTTTGCCCTTCTAAACTACTTGTTTGTATTTCTCAATATATTACATAACAACCATTACATTATTAACAATATACCATATATAAAATACAACCTTTCACCGAATGAACACTACCGTTACAATTTAACAACAAAAACCTTAATCTACCGGCTATCAACCTCGTCGTCAACGCTGTCAATGTCATTTGAAACCTGCCGCTGTCGCGTACTTCTACCCTGATTCTGATCTTCGGTCGGCGGTACGAACGACCGCACAAACGCACCCGACAAAAGGGTTCCAAATGTACCTCCATTTCGAGACCGGGTCTTTGCCAATGAGTTGCGAAGCTCATCGTTCTCTTTTAGAGCTTCATCTAGTCGCTGGCGCGCCCCATCCCTGTCCCTGATCCGTGCCTCGCGCTCTGCCTTTAGCCGCTGTTCTAGCTCTTGTAACCGGATCATCCACTTTTCAGAAGAACCGGAATATAACGAACCTCCCATAGACCCATTAAGTTCTCCGGCGCCGTTAACTGATCCTTTGGCAGAAACAGTGTTGCTAAAATTCAGTTTTGCCTGCTGCAAAGCAGTATTTCGCTCTTGAGCTTCAGCCAGTCTTTTTTCAAGCGTCGACACCTTGGCATCGTACTCTGTAGCCTTCCGCGTCCATTCAGCTTTAGCGTCAGATCGGTCCATATGTTCCTGCTGCAAGTTCTCTAAATGGCGTTCAAGTTCTTGCATGGCTGACTCATATTCCTCAATCTGTTGATCAAACTGCTTCCGGCCACCGACCAGCCGGTTAGCTTCCTCTAACTGTTTCCGAAGATCCTGTGCTGCTGCTTCGGAGTCTTGTGCCCGCCGAGTGAGTTCATTCCATCGACTGCGTTCGCGTGCACTTTCTTCCTTAGACGCCTTCAGTTGTGCGGCAACATCGGCTTTGGACTTGGCAAGTTGAGTTTGCAAATCTTCAATCGTAGCATTCTGTTTAGAAATCTGATCTTCGTAATTGTTGACTGTATACTTCAGGTCTTCAGACTCTTTGTTAAACGCAGACATCAATCGCGTGAACGAATCAATCTCAGTCTGCAACTTGAGAAACTCTGCTTCTTTGGCCTTAACCAAATCAGATAACCGTGTCAGCTCTGCGTCAGCTTCTGTACTCAAAACTTCGTAGTCCTCCTGCCAAGTAATAATCTCTTCCTCCCGGGCCGCAGTCTCTTTCAACAGTTGGGCGACATCTGCTTCAAGCGACGTCTTGTCGTCTGCCAAGTTCTGAATCGTACCTTGCAAGTTCTCAATGACATCTTGTAAATCCGAATTCTCTTTGTTTAAAAGATCAACTTGCATCTTCCGCTCGCGTGCAACAAACTTAACTTCCGACACCTTTTCACACAGATCTGATACAATGCCGCCATGGTCCTCAGAACTTGTCACAATTGAGCGGCGAGACGTTGCAGAAGAAGACGATCGCACATGCAATCTTCTAAAGTCCTCAAGTTCGCGATAAACGCGCTCTTTCTCTAGATTTCCTGATTCAGCAAGATTGGTCTGCATAACCAGCTCTCTGCGCAAATCTCGGCTTTCCTGTTTTTGTTAACAAACCATTACGAACAATGTCCATAGAGCATACTTGGCGCAGTTTTGAAATCTGATTAGCAGCTTCTCGGTCTCCAACAGTAGAAGTACTTCGACGAACGTGAAGTAGTTCAGTCCTGAGATCTAACACTTCTTTCTGTGCCATTTCTCGGGCCTCTTGTTCTCTCTGTAAAAATTCTCTTAAAGTGGCCTAATACGGTCAGAATCGCTCATTAACTTCCGAACGCAAACATACAACTTCTCCTTCGAGCAAATCTTCAGCTGTAGTTGCTTTTTCCAAACTTGCTAGCTTGTTTTTATATCGAAGTTCTCGTCTCTCCATCTCATCAAGGTCTTGACGGTATTCCTGTTCACGAATTTTTAATTCGTCTGCCAATAGCCGAGTGTTCTCTAATTCTGCATTTAGTTTGTTTATGGTAGACAAGCAGTTTTCAAGCTCGTCGCGTAAAGATTCAATTTCATCTTCAAGACCTTGGCTCTCAACTTCCGCAGCTTCACTTCTTTGTTGCTGCTGATGCTCTCTTTGTGTCTCCGCGCTACGCAAACGGGCTTCCAGCTCAGCGATTTTCTTGTTGAGTTTTTTGATGTCGATGTTCAGACCAACATTAATACTCTTGAACTCAATGTTTTCGTTTCTCAGATCGCGCACACTGTCCTCTGATCGCTTGTCTAATTCCTCTTGTAAAATGTAAATTTTCAGTTGATAGCCCCAGTTATCCTTCTGAAGTTTGTCAATCAAAGCAGATTGCTCTTTAAGTGTCAAAGCGCTGCCTGTTGCATTCAAAGAAGCTTTAGACACAACCTGTGGTGTATTCATAGACGGCGCTTGATTTGGAGGTAATGACCGCTTAATTGCAAAATTCTTAACTGCTGAGTCCGAAACTGCCAAATCTTTAACGCGCGATGTTACTACTGTTTCTGAAAGATCAACGTTCCTCCGTCGGTCAGCCAATGGTGGGCGCTGCTTGATCGATACACTAGAAAGTGGCCGTGGTGTTTCTTCGATAGGCGGCAAAGATGTACTTTTTTTCATAAGCGGCGAAGAGTCTAGACTGACATCTTCCGGATCCTCAGCAATTCCATCTCCATACTGTAATACCCCATCTTCGCTCTCATCTTCATACTGTAGTTCCTCGTTTTCAACGTCATCTTCATACTGTTCAATCTCATTCTCATTGCGTGACAGGTCTTCATCGACCTCTTGTTCAAAGAGATCTTCCAATTCTAAACTATCATCCTGCAAACCCTGTTCTGGTAAAGGCGGTGTGTCAGGGGTAGCAATCTGTGGAGATCGCGAAAATTGATCCGCGGCTGGTGCTGAGTCCTGAATTATAGTCTGCGAAGGTGAGGGTGCGTCAATCAGTAATGAACCTGTGAAAGATGGTTCAACAGAAGGCAACGAGATATTCAAGTCATATGCAGACACAGATGCAACACTATTTGGGTTAATCAATCCAAACGCATGTTCAACTGATAAAGACGAGAGATCCTCCTGATCTAATTCTGGAGAAATTGAACCAATGCTACCAATGAGCACACCGTCAGCTATATCTGACTCACGTATTTGAGAGATATCGTCGCACATGTCATGATATTTGAGTTGACAAAATGTTGTGGTGGGGTTTGAAAATTGATTTGGTCGTGATTTTCTTTGTTTACCCGTTTCGAGTCCATAACATCACCACACGCGCCAGTCTACAAAACCCTTATACTGTATATAATCATTTAGTACTAGCAAGACCTTTAGTTGTTTGCTTACTTTAATACACCCTAACCCATATTTACATTATATGATAGTCACCTTTCAACTTTAGATGATCGTAGCAAATAAAAGTCGGTTCGGTTCACTCAAAAGAACATGACTTTATCTTATCTAATAATTACAAGAAATAGCTAGTTACATCTGCACCGTTTCAATCAATAAACGCGTGATAAGTTAGTATACTTGGGGATGACGTGTTGTTTGAGCACAAACCCACGCCAATTTCACTCCACTCAATCGCCGACGGGATTCGAGATATGTTTCGTCTGGATCGGTCACACGAGTTTTTTTTACCCTGACTATCATTCAAGGACTTGCTTGACCGTTTAGTGGTCATGTTCTAAGTGAATTTCTGATAGATCAAAGAAAAGGTTAATCACCATTTAGCTTAAAATGGCACGTTAGGGATTGTAAACATATTAAAATGTCACATGTGATCTTTCCGACGATCATGAAGTCAGATATTCTACTCACAGCAAATCGTCTGAAATTGTTTTACGCAATACAGGAGACTGTAACGCAACCCGCCGTCGGGCAAAAGATGGGTGGTGCGGCGCCGACGGATCCCGCAGGGTCCTCCTCCATCTATCTCCCCGAAGGCATGGCGCCGTGGGCCTCCGCACTCACTTTTGTTAAAAAGAGTACGCAAGATGCATACGCAATTGCAATTACGTTTTCATTAGTCTGGAATGCACGGTCTGTCTATGATTGTCTGCGATTTGCGGATGTCACTGATATTAACCCCTGATTGTGAATAATTGACGATCTAGTCCAATTTTCTGAATGTTATCATTAGAGGAAAAATTGGAATTGAGCACTGTTGCAATTAAATGCATACGTAATTGCGATGGGAGCGAGCTAGATCGTCTTTCTGTCAGCTCATTTGCTAAACATGATATTGATCTATATAACTTCTATATTCTGCTACTGTCTATTACTGCACCGCAATGAGTTCCTACATCACGATGCCTTCAAAAGCTTCTCTTCGTCTATCCCGCACCTATTCTCTCGAGTCCATATCTGGAACGTTCAGTCGGTATACTTCGGCCACGCTGCACTCAAGCATTTCTGCACAGGAAACCTACGCAGATGAGAACTCTTTCCTTTCCGAAGACTTGAATGGTGCAGATGATAAGACCATTGGTCGATTGTCCCGCCCTGGATCTCTATACAATACTTTTGAACTTGCTTGTGAAAAAGTTCCAGAACCACCATTGCCGGATGTTGGATTGCGTCGTGAGTAGTTAACTGGATTTTAGTGATTTCTTCTAATAACCAAAGCTTGGCTAGCCGTTTTGGGTGGATTTTGCGCTCAGTTTTGTGCATTCGGTGTGATGAACACCATTGGACTGTTTATTACACATTACGAAGCAAATCAGTTATCTCACATGAGTTCATCGAGTATTTCTTGGATTGGGTCAATTCAATCTGGCGTGTTTGCCTTTGCTGGTGTGATTTGTGGTCGTCTCAATGACATGTATGGTCCTTTGTATCTGACGATTGCTGGCTGTGTACTTCTCACTGTCGGCTTTGCAACTATTGCGCTTTGCACCGAATACTATCAGTTCATCCTTGCGCAAGGATTCTGTGTATCATTGGGAGCAGCTGGTTTGTTTTATTCAACCACAGCTTCTGTATCAACATGGTTTGCTGCTCGTCGAGGGATTGCGTTGGGTGTCGCTGCGTCAGGTGCATCTATTGGAGGCATAGTTTTGTCTTTTTTGTTTAACGGAATGGTAAACCGGGTATCGTTTGCTGCTGCCGTGTACGCTATGGCGGGTGTGCTGTGCTTCTTTTCAATCATCAGCGTCGCCTCCACTGCTTCACGGCTGAAACCTACTGGTAGACAGCCGGTTCGGTTTTTCCATTCCTATATTCGGCCATTTTACGAAATTGAATTTTCATTGTTTACACTCTGTATGTTCTTCATTTACCTTAGCATTTTCGTGCCAATGGCATTTTTTGCCTCCGCAGCGCTTGCAGAAGGCCTGGGTGTTACTGTTGCGTCTCAATTGATTGCTTACTTGAACGTTGGTTCTTTTTTCGGTCGCATCTTTGTTGGTGTTCTTGCTGACCGGATAAACAAAATCTCTCTTTTTTTTGTGGTCACACTTGGCGCCGGTCTTGTTTCGTGCCCGTCCTGGTATTTGAGTCATACAAAGGCGAGCTTAACTGCGGTATGCGTTCTTTATGGTTTTTTCTCTGGTGGCATCCTTGCCTTGTTTGCAACTGTGATTGCTGGTCTGTCTCCAGTGCGAGAGATTGGCACACGGGTGGGAACCGTCAGCGGCACAATCTCTGTTGCAACTTTGATCGCACTTCCAATCGCAGGTGCGATCACCGGGAACAGTGCAGGATTTGGTGGCATGAAAATCTACTCCGGTGTCTTTTTGATTGCCGGCGCTTTGGTCGCTCTAGGAGTAAAGGTTAAAGTGGACAGAAAACATTGAGTTTGAAGTGTGTTATTATCATTTGCATTGTGAACGGGTCTTTTATGTGTTTACGACTTGTTTTGTGTGGGAGTTTATGGTTTTAATTAATATAGACACTAGCTGTATAATTCATATTATTAAATTTCAACATTGTCGCGTTTGTAGAAATTTTCGTCGTTGTTTCAGTTCCACATCTCACAACTCCTGTCTTATCCGATTTAGTAGCTTTAGTTTGGATTCCCGTCTTTCAAGATTGTATTAATTATTTGTTTAACATCGCTGTGGATCAATTCAAACTCTCGTGGTGGCTTGCTCTTGCTTTGCCATTTAACTTATTAAATTTCGCAATATTCTAATATTTATCTCTACAACTAGCAACTGGCTATTTTGACTTCTATTACATTACAAAACTATATACAACCAATTACAGCAATTACATACTCTACATGAAAATTCATAAAATGCGTAGTATCAATACAGATATTTAGCAAATTTAGTGGTTCAAATCCAACAAAACAGATAGATATATTGTAAATATTCACAGTGATACGCCATTTCAAAGAAATGGAGTTTCTTAAAGTAGTAGGTCGGCATGAAATAACGCAACTTTAGTATACCAAAAAGTTTATCAAACTATTCAGACGTGAGCAAAAAACAGGAGAGGAATTCTTCAGGTTTCGTTTTCGTGGCAACGAGTGCCGGGCAAAGACAGCAATGTCGACGAAGTGTACAAAAATCCGCTTGTTTAACCGCATCCAGATAAGGCAGACAGTAGATTTTTTCTATTCGAAACAAATGCCACATATCGCTATAAACTAAATAATGAAAAACTTTGATGTCCAATGCAAGACACTTGACTGACACGATGTCTATTGATATGGCAAGATAATGCTGCTCTGCTATTGATTCCGGGAAACATAAAAAGACAAATTGGTGTAACATAAGTAATAACAGGTTAAGCTGCACTTGCATGTCATTCAAAGCTCAAGCAGACATTGAACCAGCCAGCGCGGTCCATAGTATGCAAATATAAGCCAATGAAGACTGCATACAGATGAGCCTCGCATGACGCGGCGAATCATACCCTACACTCTCACTTTTCACCTTACAATTCGCATTTTTCTCCGTGAGATTTGCGTAATATGAAGCAGTGTCATATAATTAATAGAAAGATTGGCTTTCAAAAGTCGATTCAGTTTGTGGCGAACAATATTAATAGAAAATAAAAACAACCTTTAAGGCGTACGGAATTCGCCCGTGCTAACATTGAATCCTAATGCCTGTTCTCCACGATGTATACTGATGAGCACGACAACTACTTTTAGTGACACCCATTAGCTATAAATAGAAATGATTAGCACAAGAGTCAACCAATTCCTCTTTAGGAGGTTTTCAAGTATTAGCAGCCACAAGCTACAATCGATAACTATGGCACACCTAAACTTGAATCTCTTGTGACAGAAACTATATTTTTCAGACTCGCCTAATGCAAAAAAGCGCTTCAATCCCTGCGGAAGGTAACGCAGGCCAGCAGATGACAGTCATATACTGCTGGCATACCCAGACGGCTGAGCCATTTTGTGACATATAAACGCGTTGGTATCAATGTGTTGTGTACTAATCTAGCCGTTAGTGTTCTATCATCACTTTGTCGAACAGATCGTAGACGTTTAATGTATGTGTGCAAATATTTGTTCATATATTCTCAAAAATGGTTTCGGTGCGTTACGGGTTGGTAGATAAGTAACGCAGTGAAGTTTGTCCATAGACTTAAGAAGCTGAGATCAGCAATGTAATTGAATCAAGCGCTAGATTACATCAGCCATCAAATGGACACAGCGTATTGTGAAAAGCAGCTTTCAGTCAAGCTACAGGGTTTAATCAGTCGGCTTATCAAAACAGTACAAAATCAGAATAGGCGTTGACGACTATGCAGATTTAGAAACAAAGACATCCAATTCCGGTCACTGGCATCTGAATTCAACCAGACAAGCATCTGTCTTGTCAGTTGCAACCGTTCGCTTGAATGCAACAAAGCGGCTAAAACATTGTTAAAAATTTTTAAACCTTAGTTAGTGAATAACATGCTCTCCGCCTATCAGTTTTGCGAAAAAGCGAAAGTTGTAGCTGAAATCGTCACATGAATGTCAATAATCCCACAACTGCACATAAACTTTGAGCTGTTTTCTGAAAGTATTTTGATATGCATTTGAATTTTTTCCCAATGAAATTTGTTGTCGGCTTTACAGTGCAAAAACCACCGTTCTTCTGACTTCGCGCTAACAGGCGCCTTTGCGACTGTTTTTTTCTGCTCGACCCACTTTTTCTGGGATGGAGATCGTTGAAAGTAACGTCTGTTACGAAACATCTGCAAGTCATTGCTTGAGTCGTTGAGCAAGCAATTAGTCAATTTAAATTTGGATGTAGATTTAGTAGATATGTGTTACCATAGCATGTGCACTACAACAGGCTCAAAATAGCCAAAATCATGACTAGTTAAACGGCCAATAATTTAAGACTGCAAGCGTAGATTTTCCAGTTTGAACATGGCCGAACTGGTTACTTTAGAAGTTGACCATCAATTGAATTCCGCCATTATCGTTGGACGTACGACCTTATAATCAGGCCTCTACCTCGGTTCTCCAACCCGCAAACAGAGACGCTGAGGTAGGGCAGATTCGGACAATGTACTTCTGCTACTGCAAATCGTCCAGACAATTGAAAAAAAATTCTCGACACTCCTCCATATGTCAACGTTTAATTTCTCCATCACTCACAAGTCCTCATTAGCTTTATTATCATGATGCCCACCCACGGTCCGAATCTGAATCGCACAACTTTCGCAAAACAATAATGCTTACTATTCGATTCGTTAATCCGTTGATTAGTAGCAGTAGACGACACGAATCATTCATCAAGGGCTGAACAATCTATTGAATGGTTCGGATGCCGCAATAATGCTGTACAAAGGAACAGAAGCTGTTAAATGAGCTGGTAGGCGAGAAACTGAAGAGGTAACTGTCAGGCTAGAATGCGCACGTGCTAGCTAGCGCACACAAAGTCCGACATTGTGATTAAAATTCAGGGTTTTGCTCAAAGTCAAGTCTTTTTAATGTTGCAGTTGTCTCAGACTGGCTCTTTCGCTAAAGCATTTGCCAAGCACCACACTTCAACGTATGGTGGAAACACAGGGGTTGTTTTTACTGGCTAAAATATAATAAATGTGGCAAAAGAAACAAAAGTAGATTATTATTCACGCAAAAGACAAATTTTCTTTTTGGTTTGGTATCAAATGCGTTGATAAAGACCCAGAATAGCACATTACGTGTGTACAGTTAGTAATAACTATTATGGGGATGATAATACGGTCAGCGGAGTTATCGTTCAATGACAGTTGAGGCCATTCTTGGGATACCTGAGTTTGGACGTAATACGTAAACTCTCGTTCTCCAAAATTTGCCAGATCTGGATAAAGTCCACCGGAAATAGCAAATCAGGGTTAAAACTTTAACATTTGCTGACAATGACTGACCTGAAGACAATGACCGAAAGGCTAGTTGTGTCATAATGGACCAAGGCTAGCTGTGTCACTCAGTAGGCGGCCATAAGACTTAAAAAGACGCAAAAATGTTTCAAGGTGAATTAGATTGAGAAGCAGAGATGGAGAATACAGTCGATCTTGAAAAGACCGTGACCAAACTTGACACCGAGCCGACTGAAGCTCATGTGCAGAACAAGCACGAGCATGTGTTCACAGACGGCGGTGCAAAAGCTTGGCTGACTGTGTTTGGTGGGTTCTGTGCATTGTTTAGTACTTTTGGATGGTCGAACGCGATCGGCGTGTTTCAAGACTATTACGAGACCCATCAGCTTGCCCATTTGTCGTCGTCTACTATCGGTTGGATTGCGTCGTTGCAGCTATTTATCTTGTTTTTCTGTGGCATTGTAAGTACTCGGCACTGCTTGAAGGACTGGTGCTGATTGCAGATTGTCGGACGTTTGTTTGATGCCCTTGGGCCACACCTGCTGCTGCCTGTCGGCGCTGTGCTTGAAGTTCTAGGGTTAATGATGACTTCAATCTGCCATACATACGGCCAAATACTTGTGTAGGTTGAGTGGTTGCTCGCAAAGTTTAGCTGATGAAAAAGATGTCAAGGTCTAATTGCGCCTATTGGGGCTTCGTTGGTGTTTTATACTGCAGTCGCTTCTATACCGACGCATTTCCACAAGAAGCGAGGATTGGCGATGGGAATCGCTTCGAGCGGATCAAGTATGTGTATAGTAGAAGTATGCTGTGCAAGACTTACAAGTCAGGCCTTGGTGGTACAATTTTCCCAATCATGGTGTTGCGTTTGACACAACAGACCTCGTTTGGCTGGACCATGCGAGCGTGTGCGTTTTTGATTTTAGGATTGCTTACCATATCGTGCCTTACAATCACGTCGAATGCCAAACACTCTGGGTTCAATATGATCCGACCATCTGATCTCGTTCGTCATTTTGGTGACATTCATTTCAGTATCCTCGCGGCTGGGTTCACATTCACGTTTTGGGGTCTGTTCATTCCATTCGATTTCATCACCAGCAGCGCGCGACACTTCAATATTGACACTGACATGGCAACGTACCTGGTCTCAATTCTGAACGGCGTCAGCATTGTCTCACGGATATCGATGGGATTTGTTGCCGATAAGCTCGGACGGTACAATGTAAACACTGCCGGTATCACTCTTGCTGGAATAGTAGTGTTCGTATTATGGATGCCGAGTACCGGGCTCGCGCCGTATATTGTGTTTGCTGTCTTTTACGGGTTTTCATCCGGTACGTTCATTTCACTCGGACCAGCCTGTTGCGCGCAAATCTCAGAAGTGAAGGATATCGGTACTCGAGTGGGTATGTGTGACTTTTTATTTAGTACCAACGATTGTATAAAAAGTTTTAACAATGCGAAATATAGGACTTATGTTTGCTGTTGGAAGCATTGGATCGTTGACGGGTATTCCAATTTGTGGAGCCATTATTGGAGACGGAACCAGTCGCCAACGATGGCTGGGAACGATGGCGTTTGCTGGAGCAATGATTTTGATTGGCTCATTCTTTACTGGTCTTGGTCGGGTTAAGAAAGTTGGATTTGATCCGCGTAAGATTTTCTAGGAAAAAGCCGCAATGTAAGAGGCTCAGATTAAGGTAAAACGTTTTGCTATAATAAGGTACGCGACTAGATGACACAAAAACGAGATTTGAACCACAAATCATTTTGTTGTTCCTGACTTTGGAGATAAAAGCGATAGAGAATCCAAGGAGTTGAAATTCATTGTTTTTAGATAGCTGTCACGTTAATGAAATTAAAGTTTTTGTTTTGTTGAGATGGACAGTTTAAAAAATAACGGTATTTTGTGTCGAATTGACGTCGCACGCAGTACGCTGTGTGTTACCCTGAACTCATCCGGTGGTGTATTATTATATAAGTTGAAAGAACGAGTAAAGCAGGTAGAGAGGGAAGCAAAAAATGTGTGATTTGCCACAAGAAATAAAAGGTACGAGGGTCGATTAAATGTTATGAGAAACTCAGGATAGCAAAATTCATGGTGGAGAAATGATTCGTAACGGTTGTCGATCATTAGACAGGATAATAGAAAAGAGTTCCAAAACATCATACGTTTTTTAAGCGAAACAAAGAAAATGCCCACCCAACCGTGTGATGATATGCGGCTCAGATGTGCTAGCGTTCTATTTTTGCATGTTCCAAAACAGACACATTGAAATATAACGAGATACAATGTTCTGTTTTTATATTATATAGAGTAATGATAGTGCAGAATAAAAATACAAACGGAGATTTAACGGTTTCAACAAAATGACCATACTAAATTTCATATCGCAATTTGAACAGGAACCTCTTGTAAATTCGACCCTGAGCAAATCGTTGAAACAAGGTTCACAAATGATTCAGTTATAGGATATAAAGTTTGCTGTGCGCCGCCCGGTAAAGATACTTTAGGTACTAGTCATTGTGTCGATGCGTTATCCCAAACACGAGATGCCGACGCCGAAGTCGGTACTCTCTGATGTCCGACACAGATATGAATTGTAGTTCGCTTAAGACCTGGCAAAGTGACAGTTGACATGTTAATTAATATCGAATGCATATATGTCAAGAGAAGTTGAAAGAAAATAAATTAGGTATAGTTGCTTATGTTTATTATACCAAGCAACAACACAAAGAGCAGTCAACGATCTCCACGTTGCACATCAACGATGCAAGTTAACGACCGTCGATGAGATTTTGTAGGGCCGTAAGCTAAAGAGAGAGGAGGGGGAATGCGCGTAAACGGTTTGTCGATCATCGATTGTACTTATTTATGTGAGCCAATAGGACAAGGTTCCGGTGATGAATCTGTGAGTACATGCAAACCAACACTAGAACAGAAGACCGAAAACACCAAAAACATTTGCAAACTTAAAATACGTGGGCTTGAACCGTTTCCCGTCATGACCATTAAAACAAGGAATTTTGGCCTTGGAACGGAATGTCACATTTGATTTGCGTCGCTGCTTTAAGTCTAAAAACTGAGCTTTGACAATATTTGATCTTTAAACGGATCCAGCTTGGTATACAAAGAGCAGGTAAGAATGTAGCATGTGTCGACTAACTACCACATTATTATAGAAGTAAGTCAAGTATATATGTTATATATATATATACATATATACATAATTTACAATTTTTTTACTATGTTTTTATATTCTACATAATGTTATTGTAAATCACACTAAAAGTTTAGAGTGGCGAAATCAGGCCATCTCGCTTGTCAAGTGTTCGATTGTCAATTCTATGAGCCCATCTAGGTCTCTCTCTCTCTCTACTTTTTAGACTATGCGCTCGTCAAGTCGACATTACGCTAGCTATAAACTTAAATTTAGACTCTAAATAATACATTCGACACACTCGACTCTTCGATTGAACTTTGAATTGGTGTCCCAATCACACATTTCCCCAGACAGTTCACAATAAATAGACTCCTCTCGCGCCCTCGCGGAATTGCTTTCGAATAGAATAGTTAGAAGCATCAGTCATTGCAAACAAACAGTTTCAAAACAACTAATCTTAATAATCTATTCTTATACAATGAGCCATCGAAGAGGCCCATGGTCTTCGGCCGAAGACACTCGTCTAATTCAACTAATCAACGCTCATGGTCCTACCAACTGGGTTCGCATCTCTCAATTACTCTCAACGAGGACTGCAAAGCAATGTCGTGAACGATATCACCAGAATCTGAAGCCGTCTCTTAACCATGCACCAATCTCTGATGAGGAAGGATTGTTGATCGAACAATTGGTATCGCAGCTGGGCAAGAAATGGGCTGAAATCGCTCGTCACCTTTCTGGTCGATCTGACAACGCGGTTAAGAATTGGTGGAACGGAGGTGCTAATCGCCGACGCCGAGCCGGGTCAGATGACATTGAAGACACTGATGACGGTGGCAGAGACAACAGACGAAAGAAAATGCACTTGCCACCGCTGCAGCTTCATCAGCAGATGCAGCCACAACAGCAACAGCCCTACCGTCAGCGCACATATCTTCCGCCTCCTCCCCTTGACACACCGCCACTTGTGGCAGACACGGTCGATCATGGCGAGCTGGGTGAAGATCGATTTGCGTCTTCATCTGAAGACGATGATTATCTAAGACAATGCTCGGGTCCATATTACACTACCCACTCACGTCCTGCTTACTCTAATTTTGCTTACACTACAACAAATCTACCTCGATCTCCAATACCTTCACCACAATACAAACATTCACTTGAGGCTCAATACAAAGCTAGCCTGTCTGGTCTAATTGATGCGCCTCAATCTGTTCCAATGTCGATGTCAGCACTAAACCAATACCGAGTTGCGTCATTGTCTACTCCACAGTCTATGCCTGTTACAGTGCAGCACTTGCCAAACATCACCATGCAGATGCCAAATCAGATGTATTATATGCAGAATCCAATTGGGTCTGCCGTTGATGAACAGCGAACAAGAGCACAGCGAATGAATATTAACTCGCTTCTCATGTAATTTTAATAGTGTTAGTGTTAACATAGAGAGGAGGGAATTATGTATAGGAGTTCGAGTTGGTGTTTAAACTATAGTAAATTTTTGGTAAATACAAGGCGTTTTTTTTGGTGTATCATATATATATATATATATATATATATATATATATATTTCTTTTTTAATTTGTTAAATTAACTACATTTACCTGAATATTAGAAAACTGTATGGAATAGGGGGGGAAAAAAAAAAAAAAAAAAAATGGGATAATCTTTCGTTGTGTACTCGAATACGAGCAATAAAATAAAAACACGCGATTTATAGCACGCTCGACTCTTACATAAATTATCTCAGAGTCGAGCCGCGTGGCATCGGGTCGTCGTGTCGAAGCAAGCGCATCGTCTATCTCTCAACAAACGCTAAAAATGAGATCACCATACATTTAACCTTATCAATTCAGATCAAGCAAAAAACGTTTAGCTGACCATTGTCACTTGTCTTGACGCCCATTTTTGCGACTACTGAAGTAAGGTTATTATTGTCTTTACTTAGCTTAGTAATGACTTGTCTTATATCATCCTTGTCTATTTCGCGAATGGCATTAGGATACTGCTTGTAGTAAAACTCATCACATTGTTGAAACACGCGAAACATGTACAAGACTTGACTGATGCTCGATTCGCATTTTACACGTAATCGATACGTCTCGGTTCCAATCGGTATTGTGCCAAGTGAGCTGGAAATTGGAATATTATTGATCTTAGTCATAAATTCTCTCATTGAACGCTCTTTTGGTATAGTCACGAGTTGTTTCGTTTGTTTGCGGGGACTATTTTCCCGTGAAGATCTCGTGCCTGACGGTTGACCTATTGTCTTTAACGGCGTTGTTCGTAGCGATGAATTCATTTTTGCAACCATCCAAGGATTATTTAAAGTAACGTCAGTTCTGTAATCGGTTTTATCGGTCTCAATGTTATCGTCCTCAGCTTCTGCTTCACTTGTATCATCCGTATCTTCTTGTAAATCAGACTCATCATACATGGATCTCATCCACCCAGAGTCTTCTGTTTCATCATTTACATCTTCAATTGCGACTGGAATAATTTCTGGTTCGTCGGTTTCTTGTCTCATATTGTCAAGAATGGTTTCTTGCGGGTGAATGCTGCCGGCGATTGAGCTTGGCATATAAAATTCGGTCACAATTATTTCCCACTGCTGTAGCACCCAATCTTCACGATAAAGGAGCACGTCGTCTTTACCTGGTTCAATGTTGACGTCGTAAGATGGCTCGTCCGGAGTCGAAATGTTTAAATACACTAACCCTTTATGCTCCGATCTAACATTTTTAGACGTGATCTTTGCCAGCTTTTTGGCCGTCCCGAGCAAGTTTGCCAGAACGCGGTTGTCAATGACGTACACGGCTTGTTTAAGCTCGCTGTTGCCGGAATCAGACCCGCTTGAGCTAGGAAGTACGGCGGTAAATGTCCAGCCATCAACTGATTTCGTGATAAATTGTGAGTTGGTGGCAATTGTACGCCCTATATTTGCAATCACTGCTTCTTTCAATGATGATCCGCCATCGTAAAAAGTCACAGGCGCAACTGATTTCGGAATTTTAAACGTGACTCGCAAGTGTCGCCGTGACAACGCGTATGCAGTCAATAACTGTCTGATTTGTGCAGTGGTCTTCTTTGCTGCCTTGACGTAAATTAATTGACGAACTGGCAAATCGCTATATAGTTTCGTCGCAGTGACTGTCGTCCCCACACTAGCCGCAACATTTTTCCAACTAATCCGATTAGTCATTCTCCATTATCGCATACGCAACGTACTCTAATCTAACACCAGCCCGACTCACTGTCCAGGTCTGACCAACCGAATCGGTCGTACACCGTGTCGTGATCTCGACCGTCCCCGCAACCTGAACCAGACTACTGAGCGCTTCTCCGCGAAACCCTAAAGTCACGACTGAGTCCAGATCCTCAAGCCGCGTGATCTTCGACGTTGTGTGCGGCATACACATCATCTCGCGATCTGTCCCGTCTCGGACCCCGGACCCGTTGTCTTTGACCTGGATCCGCTCGCATGTGGTGTTATCAATCTCGACATTGATCTGTGTTGCGCCGCCGTCGATTGCATTGTCAATCAGCTCTTTTACAATCGAAACAGGAGACAGCAACGCCTGGCTAGACGTTAGTGTCCTGATGGTCTTGTCTGGCAGTAGCGCGATTGACATTTGTTGCATTTATTTATACGCGCCGTGTGACGCGCCATGCGACGCGCCGACGCGTTCTCCCAACTCTACAAACACCTTAGCTGACAGCTTTTAATTAGACAATCACAGAGCAAGCCAACACGCAGCGATAAATAGTATATCAATAATCAATTAACGTACAGTTATATTACAGTAACATAGTATACACAATTAGTAGGAGTAACGGAAATTGCGGTTTTCCATATCAGTCAAATCCAAAAATTCAGAGTATTCGACCTTGTCCAATTGAGCCATTTGCTGGTCGCGGCGCTTGTTTTGCCAGACGACAAGCTGGCGTAGCAAGACGCAGAGCACGACAAGAATAGACATAGTCGCGATCAGTGCGGCTTTTGCTGGGTGGTAGTTTGGCGCGTCGTGAGCCTTGAACATCTGCGGGCCAATAATGTTGCCGATGCAGAACGCCATCAAAGTCAGCGCGTTTCGCATGGTACGCTTGGTGTAACCGGCAGTGTTGGCAGCACCCCAAGAATAAATGATTGGCAACATAGCAGGGCAGAAGTTGAGAAGGTATACGCCAAACAGCTTGCCGACCTTGTAGTTGTCAGACAGTCCGAGCAGCAGACCGGCGCCAATGATGGACGGAATCGTGATGAAGGCAACCATCAGTGCACGCTCGCCGACAATAGCAACAACGTAAGTGGCAAACAATGTCGCGATAATTGATACTGCACCGGAAGGCATCTGGATGATTGTCGTGCGCTCGTTTGTGAATCCGAAAGTCGAGATAATGATGGACGAGAAATTGGAAACAGCACCGTTGTCGATCATACCCAGCACGGTAATCAAGAACAAAGGCCACGTCTGCTCGTCTTTGAACAGAAGCTCACGGACGTGAGACCACTTGAACTGCTTGTTCTCAACACCAGTCTGGTTCTGGCGGACATGTTCAATGGCAAGAACTTTCTCTTCTCTTGTCAAGAACGGGGCAGACATTGGGTTGTCGGGCAGGAAAATGGCAGTTAGAACACCGACGACGGCAGTCAAGCACCCCTTAACTTGTTAGCTCACATTCACCACATTCATTGACGCGGTACTTACCATGAACAAAAACAGAATCTGCCAGTTAGCAAGACGTGTAGAGTGAACATGCTGGAAACCGTAGGAAATAGCAGCACCGACAATCTGAGCAACGCCGATTTGCAAGTACCACAGTCCAGTTCGGCGAGATTGTTCAGGCTTGGTCCACCACATACCAGTGATGAGAACCAGTGACGGGGCAACACAAGCTTCTAGGATTCCAAGTAAAGTACGAACAACCATCAAAGGAGCATACGTGTGGCAAGCAGCATGGCACGCGACGACAGCACCCCACAGAGCAACGTTAATTCCAAGATACTTTCCAATAGGGAAACGCTGCATGAAGTACGACGTGATCGGCTCAGACGCGATATATCCAACGTAGAAAATAGTTCCCAAGTTTGCAAACTCTCCTGGGGTAAGGTTCTTTCGAATACCCATGACAGCCGCGTAGTTGAGCAAGGTCTTGTCAAGGTACTGCAAAAAGTAGATACAGCACAGAATAGGCATCAATCTCAAGTCAAGTTTCCATCTCAGTTTGTTCTCGTTCACGGTAGACGTGTCGATGTTATCGTTGCGAGCGTCAATCATAAACTGCAGAGCCTGGTCAGGCTTCTCAACCACAGTAGTCACACGAGCAGCCTCAGCGACTGGCTCGATGTCGCTGCTTTCAGAGATTTTTTCAGGTGTAGTAGACATGTTGTGTATCACAGAAGACTTACGTCACAACAAAGGACAAGGCAAAGAGCAGGCCAGGGTCTTTTTAAGCCTGAGTGGAGGAGGCGCATCGGCAATTCAGCCGCGTCATGTCAAGTCTATCTACACAAATCCAACCTGAGTGATTGATACGCCGAGGAGGTGAGTACTGTAGCGTTCACTCCGCCTCTAATTGATTGGGCGATAACAATCATAATCGCGCCGGCGAGACCACGCCACCTACGGTAGTGGCTTATTATTAGAAAGAACACAAATCTAATAATCCTCTTTCCTCTTTAGTTCGATATTTAACTTGTTGAACTCGAAGTTCCGGAGCTTTTCCGGAGTAAGTTTAACCAAACTGTGCCAAGCACAGGGTCGGTGCGTTTGCGCCTCCCAAAACGCTTCTCAGCCTCTGCCACTTCCACTTTATTGAGCTTTAGGATCGTAAGCTCCAGAAAAAAAGTGAGATGAATTTTATGTGCATGCGAAAGTATTCGGATTATGTTTTAAGAAGGTAATGATTGAACTTGATTCAGATATTGTCTCAAGTAAATGCCGACCAGCGAATGCCGTTATCAAACAAATAACTGTCGCTTGGCCGAGACAAGTTGCAAAGCAAAAAAAGCAAATTCTTATTATTATTAAACTTGGTATTATTAACCTCCCAACTGCTCCATAGGGAATCACCCCTTACGGAAAGCGAAACGTTTGGATTTGTCATCGTTTGCTAATCAGTTTTTTTATTTTTCATTTCCGTATTGTGTGGTTTTAATCTAATATATTTTGTGCTTTGTATAATACATCAGAAGAATTCACACTAGTTAGAAGATGTTCCTTTCGTTTAGTACCATATAAAGAATCGTACAACTAATGAACCAAAACAATCAGCGATTCGTGCTTGTTCGATTCTAAATCATGTCAATCGTAACGCCACTTGAATTGACGCCTTTTTTCTTTGCCTTGTAAGCCTCTCTCGAAGCTCGGACACTGCCAAGAGCAAAAATCCACCAACGCGTGACCGTAATTTTGTTTTAAATCGCTACTTTCCGTCTTTATACTAGACGCCACCAGAGCCCTTTGCGACTTCGTTGCCGTTTAGAAGAAGATCCTATGCCACTGTCACTTTTGTGACTGTTCCAGGGTACATTAATGATTTAATTAATCTGGATGGGATCAAGACACACCTACCATTTCATTTTACAGCCACTAACCATTTTTACTACATCTATGTTCATCATTGAGACCAACTCTTATTAATACAAATACAAAATAAAATAAAACTGAAAAATGAAGAACATCCAAAACCAGCAAAAAACGATTTTATCTCACTTTAATTTCCGGGGCAATCAAATTCCGAAAATTTACTCTCCAGTTTAAAACGTAGGAGTATCGTAAACGTCCTCAGGATCGTGACCGAACTCCTTCACGTAATCCTGATGCTTGCTACGCAAGTGCTGCAACTCTGAAATCAGCAAATGTGATTCAAGTTGGACCAACTTGTTGCTTTTGGCTGCACCCTCAATGGCCTTGCATGCAACAGACCATCTGTCGGTCCGGTTCAAAACCATCATTGACAGTGGAGTGGTGGTAGTACCTTCCTCATCGTATCCTGAAATAGTAACACGATCCAGGTTAGGGCAGCCAAACAGTAATCCTTTAAGCTCAGTCGGGTAACCGTGGTAGTTGAAGTGAACTGGCTTGTCAAGTGTGAACAACGACGCAAATCCTTCGTCAGTCAATGCGTGAGGATGTCCACCCTCAGGCTGCAAAATCATCAAATCAGTCACGTTAACAACACGGACTCGAAGATGTGGCATCATCTTTTTCAACAAAGAAGCGGCAGCGATAACCTCAAAGGTAACCTCCACACCAATACCAGCCAACACAACATCGGGATCAACACCACCGTCGGTAGAAGCAAACTTCCAAACCGACGCACCAGCAACACAATGAGCTTCAGCCTCTTCAGCAGACAAGTAGACTGGAGTAGGAGCCTTGGAACCAACCATCAAATTCACGTAGTTCTTTGAACGCAAGCAGTGCTGAATAGTGCACAAGAAGCAGTTGGCATCCGGTGGCAAGTAAATTCTAGCTGCCTGTGACTTGACTTTAACAACGGTGCCAATAAAGGCAGGGTTTTGATGAGAAAAACCATTATGCTCCTGTCGAGTCCAGGTCGAGGTTTCAATGTAGTTAAGCGAGCCAATGTCACGTCTCCACTTGGTCTCCTTAGCCATTTTCATAAACTTAGCGTACTGAACCATCATAGTGGCAATGATTCCCAAAAACGCTTCGTAAGACGGGAAAATACCGACACGACCAGTCAAAGTATATCCCTGCATCCAGCCCTGGCAACAATGCTCAGACAAAATCTCAGTGACACGACCACCCTTGGCTCGAGTCTCCGGATCCCACTGGAAATCACGAGTAGTATGCTTAAAAACAGCGTCAAGCTTGTTGGAAACCAACTCATCAGGCGAAAACAATCTGACGTTCTTTGGGTTGTGCTCCAATGCAAGATCAATGTATTCACCGACAGCGGTCATAGCACTGTACTGAGTACCGACCTTCTTGGCCAATGGCTTCCAGTCGGGAAGATCAAGAGAAGTGTATCCATTGTATGTCTCTTTTACCTGGCCCATACGCTTTGAAGGAACCTTAGGAATCAAGCTTAAAATCTCATCAACAGGCCTGCCCTCTGCGGTCAAAAGAGATTTGACGTCGTAGGACTCAAGCCACTCCTGAAGAAGCTTAAACTGATTCATATCAGTCTTAGCACCAGGGAGAGGAACCTGATGAGAGTGGAACGAACCCTCGATTGGAACACCGTCCAATTCTTTTGGCCCAGAAAAACCCTTGGGTGTTCTCAGAACAAGCATAGGCCACCTAGGCTTAATGATAGGAGTACCAGATCTGGCGGCAGTCTGAATGTTCTTAATCTCGGCAACAGCCCAGTCAAGAGCACAAGCAAGATCGTCATTGATGTTCGCGAAATCCTCAACAATTCTGACCTGGTATCCATAACCAGAGTAAAGAGCAATCAGTTCCTTGTCATCGTTTGTACCTGGGATGGTACGCTCACTGATCTTGAAACCGTTTGCGTGAAGAATTGGGATAACAGCTCCAGATTCAGCAGGATCAACGTATTTATGTGAATTCCATGCACTATATAACGTCAACACCAATTGATAAAGTTAAGGAAAGTGGAAACATACGCAGCAAGAGGACCAGATTCGGATTCACCGTCACCAACGACACAGCAGACAATCAAGTCGGGCTTATCCATGATGGCACCATAAGAAACAGCGAGTGAATAACCGAGCTCACCACCTTCATGGATAGATCCGGGAACCTCAGCGTTGATGTGAGAAGGAAAACCACCTGGCCATGAGAACGATCTGATGAGCTTCTCAAGACCAGCCTTGTCACGAGTATAATCGGGAATGAAGGGAGCAATCGAGTCTTCAATCCACAGATCGGCCAAAATAGCAGGAGCACCGTGGCCGGGACCAACGACATAGATCATATCAAGATCATTCTTGACAATTAGTCTGTTGAGATGCGAATAGACCAAGGTAAGACCAGGGCAAGTACCAAAATGTCCTAAATTGTTAGATTCTGCTGACTGATGTCATCATACATATTCGATCACACATACCTAGTAGACGGAACTTGATATCATCCTGAGTCAAAGGTTTCTCGAGCAATTGATCCGATTTCAAGAAGATCATTGCCGAAGCGATGTAATTCCCAAGACTTTGGTACTTGACCAAAGCCATCTTCTCTGCCTGGGGTAGATAGCCCTTGTAAGGCAATGAAACACCCAGATCAAGGACACTATCGGGAAGAAGTGATGGATCTGGAGAGGGATTGGCAATCTCTTTATCCATTATCGAGCAATTAATTTGTAGTTTGATTTGTTATTGTTTGTGTATTAACAATGATGAGAAGAAGAAAAAGAAAAAAGGAAAACTGCGATGGTGGGTGGGAGGAGTGATTTATATACTTGAGTAAATTAACGACAGCTCTCTAGCGTGAGAGAAGTCGACCATTCAGCACTGCAAAAGCAATGGTGCGGCTCAGACGAGTGGTGCTCAGCGGCACGCACAGCACGCACAACCGCCGCAGAGGCGCCAACGCAGTAAAAAACATCAGCCCACTCAATTCTAATCGCGTAGTTTATGAATTCCGATCCCGATCTAAGAAGCCAATTGAACAATATTTTGCTATAAGATTTTAATCAAATAATGACCTCGTTTTAATGAGACTTTTCAATTATTAAAATGCTACTAATATCATGGTACAAGTGTTTACAATAACAATTCAGTGACGTCACAGTCAGCAGCTTGAACACTCCACTTAATTAACGGGCTAAACGACTCGACTTGATTATCTCGACATGTATTAGGACGCAATGCGACATACGCCGCACAAGACTTGTTATACGCTCAAATTTATTCTCTTACATAGGATAACTCTTTACTCTCATAATCGCAGTCCGGCTACAATTACGATACTTCTATTACCTCTTCAACAAACTCTTCCCGGTCATGTGCTCGGGCTTAGCAATTCCAAACGCATCCAAGATCGTAGGTGCAACGTCGCCAAGAACACCATCAGCGCCCAATGACCAGCCTTTAGGGGCATTGGCCATGACAAAGGGCACCTTGTTCGTAGTATGCGAAGTCTTTGTCTTTCCTTCCGGAGTCAACATTTCCTCGGCATTACCGTGATCAGCAGTGACAAACAAAATGTAATTCTCACGAACGCAAGCGTCGTAAATATCCTTGATGGCCATGTCGCAATGGGTGACCGCAGTGACTGCGGCTTCGTACTTGCCAGTGTGTCCAACCATATCTGGTGCGGCCAAGTTGCACATCACAAACGGGAACTCATGTTCCGCGATACGCTTGGACACCTGAGCCGCAACCTCGTGCTGAGACATCTTTGGATCAAGATCGTATGTGGCCACACGCGGCGACGGAATCATGTCGCGCTGCTCCAAGTTGTACTGCTTCTCAACACCGCCATTGAAGAAAAACGTTACGTGTGCGTATTTCTCGGTTTCGGCAATATGGACCTGAGGAACACTCTGCTTACCGAGCCATTCAGCGAGAACGTCGTCCATACGCTGAGGAGGGAAAGCGACCGGGAACGGGTAGTCAGCCTTGTACTGGGTCATAGTGGTAATGTTCAAGTTCTCGGGAATCTCGGTATCAATTGGCGACGAATCGACTCCGAAAAGCTGCGTGATTTCGCGGACACGGTCAGATCGGTAATTGAAAAAAAACAAAGTGTCGTTAGCTTTAATTCGGGCATCTGCGCCGTTGACTACGATAGGCTTGATGAACTCATCATTCTCGCCAGACTCGTAACGAGACTTAATAGTTGAGATGATATCGTCTTGAGCAACTTCGACACCGCCAGCGGCATCGACCAAAGCCTTGACTGCGATCTCGACCCGGTCCCATCTTTTATCTCGGTCCATAGCGTAGTATCGCCCTACAACAGTAGCAAGCTTTCCACAGTCAATTTCCTCAAATTTTTCAAGCAGGGTCTCCATGTACCCAGCCAATCCCTTGGGATCAGTGTCTCTGCCATCACCAAACGCGTGGACGTAGACTTCAGGGACATCCATAGCCTTTGCAGCCTTCAAAAGCGCAAATAAGTGCTCCTGGTGAGAGTGGACACCACCGTCACTCAACAATCCCAAAAAGTGCAATCTTCCACTTGACTTTTCCTTCGCATGCTTCAACGCAGCAGCAATGTTTTCGGTGGACGCAAACTCGCCGTTCTTAACTGCCATGTCGATCCGGACAACGTCTTGCCAGACAACACGACCGGCACCGATGTTGAGATGACCAACCTCAGAGTTGCCCATCAGACCTTCGGGCAGACCGACAAAAGTAGAAGAGGCTTCAAGCTCAGTGTATCCGGGCTCGGTCGCGAACTTGTCCATAGTGGGAGTTTCTGCATTTTCAATAGCATTACCCTTATATCCCTTCTCAGGCTTAACACCCCAACCGTCTTTAAACAGATTAATGTTGCTGCTCAATTGATTAAAGTATTTTCACAATTCAACATACCAATTACAATCAAACAAGCGTTATGAGCGACAGACATTTTTGTGGTTGTGTATGATCTATGGTCTATTGTCCAAAATCTGCATGTATAGATTGTAAGAGTGAAAATTCGTCTGCGTTCTGGTTGGCTTAGCGCAGCCGCCACAACATACAGTACCATACCCTCTATTTTGACATTTACAATGATTTGCGTAGGCCACCAAATTAACACGCAACACTGTCTGAAAAGGTATTAAAAGGAGATGCCCGAGAGTGGACGGTGAAACATGAAGGAATATTAATATTCCGTGACTTAATTGACTTCGTAATTAACTCTTTCGCATAATTCAGTGTGATGGTCGCAGTGTCACTCGCACCTCACCACTTTAATTTGTTAAGCGCAATCTGACTTGTTGGTCGACACAAATAACACTAACCCCTCTTGCTACACTTCGACTCAACGGCCGGTCTGACCGAACGCCATCTTCACTTGAGATTCGCGCGAAGCTACACTGATTTAGGTTACCCTGCATGCTATAATTTTTGTGTGCAGAAACTCAATCTGATCGCTTTCCGTAAGAACACTTCAGTATAAGGCATTTGTAATATTATTATCCAATTAATAGCAGCTAATAGTTCCGAGATATTAAATAAACGATCAAACTTGTGCTTCCATTCTTGAGGAAACTAACCATAGAACACTTGTAATCGAAATGTAATCTTATCTGGATAAGCTCAACTCTAATAAAATTAGCCACATTTTTAACCGCGGCTGTTGAACGGGTAAAAAAACAAACAAAACATGTTTTAAACTCTTCCGCTTAGCTAAACGGTCATCAAACTACAGTCTATAAATGTCTTAAATATGGTGCACATGTGCTTAAACTACGAGATGGCAATTTGTGACAAGCCGCACGTGGTCTACCTCGGCGCTTCCATCATGACGCAATTTCTACTGAACCACCGAATCTAATAGAGAAATCGTCGAAACGATGTCAGGTTCATACGATAGAACAACCAAAAAGCATGTAGCAATCAACGTCTAGGGTTTTTTTGGTTTACCGTAAACCAAACCCTGTTCTTCAGTCTGTTTTCAAACTTTGAATACATTAACCCATTGTAGATGGGAGATGGCTTGACCGGAAATGGGAGAGCCTAGTGTTCTTATTAAACCATAAGGGTTTGGTGTATGTGTTTCCCCGGTAAAGCTACGACGTAATTATCAATTCAAGAAACATCAACTGCCTTATTACCATAAACTTTTGAAACCCGGTTACCACTCTACATCGACTTAAACTGGTAGAGGGAACCGAGCTGCCCATTGAGAAATCTCCGCTTTCAATTGCGAGAGTTCCTCAGATCCGGCGGCAATCTGCTGCTTGAAATCTTTCAACTTGTTGGCCTCCTTTGGCAAAGACTTTTGTGTAACAAGGGCAATGTTAACAGCCCGGTCAATGTAGCTGACAATCTTCGCAAAGTCTTCCTCGCCCAATCCACGAGTAGTCATGGCAGGTGCGCCAATACGCACACCACCTGGAACAAGCGCTGACTTGTCACCGGGAATGGCGTTCTTGTTCAGCGCGATGTTCATGTTCTCACAGACAGACTCCACACGTGCACCATCAACACCCTTGTCACGCAGGCTAACCAAGACCATGTGCGAGTCGGTACCGCCAGACACAAGAGTGTATCCCTTGGCCAAAAACTCCTTCTCCAAAGTCTTGGCGTTCTTCAAAACCTGGGACTGGTATAGCTTGTAGTCCTCAGTTTGAGCCTGCTTAAGAGCAACAGCAAGAGCAGTGATGGTGTGGTTGTGTGGGCCACCCTGATGTCCAGGAAAAACCGAGAAGTTAATCGGGTTTTCTAAATCGTACAAAGTCTCCTTTCCGGTCTTGGCGTTGACAGATCGAACACCACGACGAAAAAAAATCATAGCACCGCGAGGTCCACGAAGAGACTTGTGGGTCGTAGTAGTTACAACATCAGCATACTCGAATGGCGATGGGATGACTTGGGCAGCAATTAAACCTGAAATGTGAGCCATATCAACTACAAGATAGGCACCAACAAGATCAGCAATCTCCCGAAAACGCTTGTAGTCAATCAATCGGCAGTAGGCCGAAGTTCCAGCAACAATGATCTTGGGACGGAACAAGACAGCGGTCTTTTCCAACATGTCGTAGTCAATAATTCCAGTCTCAAGATTCACGCGGTAAGGCATAGTCTCAAAGTAAGTGGACACAGCTGAGATCTTCTTGTTGTCGGTCTGGTAGCCGTGTGACAAATGGCCACCATGTGGAAGATCAAGACCCATGATACGCTCGTGAGGCTTGATCAAAGCCTGGTAGACTTGCAAGTTGGCTGGCGAGCCAGACAAAGTCTGGACGTTCACACCCCAGTTCTCCTTATCTACGTGAAAAGCATCGAGAGCACGCTGCTGGCAAAGTCTTTCCATTTCATCAATGTGCTGATTACCACCGTAGTAACGAGCACCAGGATAACCTTCGGAGTACTTGTTGGACATTGGTGATCCCAGTGCATCAAAGACTGCACGGGAAGTAAAGTTCTCAGACGCAATCAAGACAATGGACTCTTGTTGACGCTTGATTTCAGCTTCCTGAAATGGATCAGCTCATACTCCGATAGGACAATTAAATGGCTTACCATGATGGTCTCAACCTCGGGGTCAGACTCCTTCAAGGAAACCTGAAGCATCTACCTCGTAAGTATATATGATTCAATCCACAATAATCAAATGACATACGTTTTTGTGGGATTCGGGTAAAGCGTAAGACATTGTAGACGATGTGAAGGGTCTTATGAGGTTTGACGAAACTAAATTCTATACAAAAATGAGTTCGATCCGGACATTTCAACCCGTAAAGCATTGACTAACCTTTACTAATAATCTACTTGAGCGGACTGAAGACAAAAGCATCAAAAATCAAACAGAAAATTTATGGGCGAAAAAAAGAAAAAGTCGAGACTAATTTTTTGGTTTGTTGTGGCACATGACTGATGCTACAATATTCAGTCCTTTATATACCAGTTTAATAAAGATTATTATATACTGCTACTGTATTGTTAAAATGGAATACATTAAAGCACAGGCATTTTTTGAGATTTTGCACAAGCGGATCACGTCAGTGGCGTTTACGTCGTCTATAAAAATGGAACAAAAAATCAATACAAGATAAAAAAAAATATTTCAATTTTTTCTGTAAACTTAAATTTATTTGTCAAATAAGTCTAACTTCCTTAGATGAATTTTCTTGGTTTCTTTCCAAATCTTTTGAAGATATTTAGGATTTTTTGATGTTTTGTGTAAGGTAGAGAGAGAGTCAGTATATTGAGTAAAGACCGCGGGGAAGTCTTCAGGGTTAGGTGAGCTGACCTGTCAATTCAGACTCGGTGCGGGGCAGGCAAGTTAGGTTGAGTTCGGCTTCAAGCGCGGATCGACTTCCATTGATCCTTTTGAGTCTGCCCCACATTTTGCCCAGTTCTGCTTGTTAACCAGTTTAAATAATGCAGGTTACTTATGTAACCCGTCATTTACACGTGAACCACTCCACTACGCCGTAACATTACAAGGCTACTTATACCCCACAAGATATACTGTATACTGTGATTTCTGTTTAGGTTCTGTGCTTACCATTATGTCATTTATTGCAAGATTTATCACTGTAAGCTTGCTACTGTATGAAGTTGGTTCTATACTCTAACTGTTAACAGCCCCTGGCCAGAAAACCAACCTTACACTTTAAATCAGTTCGCCATTCCTCGACAGCTCTTAAAGAGGTATTTGAGACCGTAATTCCAGAACAGCGGGCTTTGTTTCAGAAGGTCAAACGGGAATATGGCGACAAGTCTTTAGGAGAAACCAAGGTCAGCCAACTGTTAGGTGGCATGCGTGGACTTAAATGTATGGTCTGGAAAGGCTCTCAGCTAGACGCATATACCGGCATTAGATTTCACGGGAAAACTATTCAACAATGCCAGGAAATTTTGCCTGGACCGGTTGGAGGTGGTGAAATGCTTCCTGAAGGTACGTCAATTATATTACAGGGTTTACTTGTTGTCTGATATATTGCAGCTATGTTTTGGTTCTTGTTGACAGGAATGGTACCTTCAGAGGAAAACATTCGAACTTTTTCGGCCGAATTGGCAGAGAAAGGTGATCTTCCTGATTATTTAGTAACCTTGCTGGACAATCTTCCTCCCACTTTACATCCAATGACTCAGATCGCAATCGCCGTTTCCGCGCTAAATCATGAATCGGTTTTTGCCAAGTTATACGAGCAAGGAAAAATAACAAAGGCGAACTATTGGGAACCTACATTTGATGACTGTATTACGCTAATGGCAAAACTTCCAATTATTGCAGCCAAAATTTACCAAAACACATACAGAGGCGGCGGTCAACTTCCGGGAAAGATCGCTCGTGATGCTGACTGGGCAATGAATTTTTCTAACTTACTCGGTGTTTCTAAAGATGCAGACTTTGTCGATTTCTTACGTTTGTATCTTGCCCTTCATGGTGATCACGAAGGCGGCAATGTGTCTGCACACGCTACTCATCTGGTTGGCTCCGCACTGGCTGATCCAATGCTGTCGTACTCTGCTGGTCTACAGGGTTTGGCTGGTCCATTGCACGGCCTGACAGCACAAGAAGTTTTGCGATTTATTTTATCCATGAAGGAGTCCATGCCGTCTGACTATAACCCAGATGACATCAAGACGTATTTGTGGAGTGTGCTGAACTCTGGCCATGTCGTTCCTGGATATGGCCACGCTGTTCTACGGAAGCCAGATCCGAGATTTGAGGCTCTTATAAAATACGCGCGTGAACGTCCAGCTATCTCAGAACATGATGATACTTTCAAATTGGTCTTGCAATGCTCAGAGATTGCGCCGCTCGTACTGACTGAACACGGCAAGACGAGCAACCCATTTCCAAACGTGGATGCTGCTAGTGGAGTACTAATGCACCACTTTGGACTGACTCAGACGATGTTTTACACAGTAGCCTTTGGAGTCTCAAGATGCATTGGACCGCTCACCCAGTTGATCTGGGATCGAGCGTTGGGACTTCCTATTGAGCGACCAAAGAGCTTGACTCTTGAGAGCGTAATGGAGACTGCTAAATAAAGGTTTTTAAACTGTCTGCTGTCTTCAGTTTCAAGTTATATCCGACAATTATGATCACCGTAGACTAGATAAGTGTGAAGAGAATTTGCAGCCATGATGTCATTTACTTCTGAGCCTAAGCCGCACGATGATGTCTAAGCCGTCGTAACTGCGGCGCAGGCTCTAATTTTTGCAATTCTTGCACATATCAGTGACCCATTGGGCTACGTTAACGAAAAGACATTGTTGCCTAATGGTAACGAAATGCAAATTATTAAAATGATTTGCAACTGTTTAAATTAAAATTTATTTTTATAAACGCCATTGTAAAATAGAACAAATAACTTTGCTTGCGTGACTGATTGAAAATAGACGAAACAGCAACACCGTGTCGCTCGGTGCGCCTACTGTGGGGAAGTTAATGTTAAAAGCAATGTGAGATAACCCAAACTAATAGTATCGTTATTATTATCATTGTTATTATTATTTTGCTGCTTTAAACTGAGTAGTTTTGTGTGAGTAGTACAGACATTCTGAGTGGTTAGGGTTAAAATGTGGGGAACCAAGCAGCCGACAGCCGCAGTCGCCATCATCCGATTAGCCAATTAGATTGCGAATTTGTAGCAAATTTTACATAATCTGGTTAATAAAATTACGTAAGTTTGTCGGAGAACGGACTAAAGGTCGGCGTCCGGGTAAGTTGGGCCGAGCACGACGACTGGTCAATCAATATATGCAAAAGCAGATCTACCGCCTCTTTGACAAGTCCTTTCTTCACGACTTTTCTTCGATTTCTTTAGTTTTTTTGTATCGAACAATCGTTTGCAGAATGTTGCGTTCTCTGCCTAAATTGACGTCACGGCTGAGTGCTACGGCACAATTTTCGCGTGCTCGTCCGCTTAGATTATCAAAGGTCAACAGTTTAACACAATTTACTCAAAAGTTGGCAACTGCTGCCCCTCAAGCTGCTTCTGTTGTATGTTCATACTGTTCTTGTTGTTGCTCAGTGGTAGTCCCATCGGTGATTTAAGTGTGGAGGGGTTCAATGACGTATCAGTTAGGATATGCATCATACATTGAATTCATACAACTGCAACAAATTGGTACGAATATGCAATATAATTAATCAGATTATACTGTGAAAGATATCCCGACAATCAAGTGCTTTTTGACATTTCACTGGCCCAAGACCTAAGTTTATCGTCGAATCCTGTCTACACTTATTCACATACAGATTAACTGACTATGACGTATAATCAATGCTGATTTAATGTAGGAGGTCAACGATGCATTTCTCGATGGAAGTTCTGCAAACTATATCGATGAGATGTACGATGCCTGGAGAGCCGATCCAAGCTCAGTTCACATCTCATGGCAGGTCTACTTTAAGAATATGGATGCTGGTGAGGCTCCTGCTCGTGCTTTTATTCCTCCTCCCACTATTGTTCCTTCACCATCTGCTGGAATTCCATACGTTGTTCCTGGAGCTGCTGTCGGAGGAAACACTGACGTCTTGAACCACTTGAAGATCCAGTTACTTGTCAGAGCTTATCAAGTCCGTGGCCATCTTAAGGCGAAGCTTGATCCTTTGGGGATTCGATCAGTCGCCATCCCAAAAGAATTGACACTTGAGCACTACAAATTTACTGAAAGTGATCTCGACAGCGAATATTCTCTTGGACCGGGAATTTTGCCATGGTTTGCTTCCGCTGGCAAGACCAAGATGACACTCCGTGAGATCATTGATGCTTGCGAAAAGACCTACTGCAGCGCGTACGGTGTGGAGTACATTCACATTCCTGACCGCGGTGAATGCGACTGGATCCGTGAGCGCATTGAAATCCCTACCCCATACAAGTACGATCAGGATGAGAAGCGCCGCATTCTCGACAGAATAATCTGGTCTACTAGCTTTGAGTCTTTCTTGGCTACCAAATATCCTAATGACAAGCGTTTTGGTCTTGAAGGTGGAGAGTCTCTCATTCCTGGAATGAAGGCTTTGATTGACAGATCCGTCGACTCTGGCATTACTGATATCGTTATTGGTATGCCTCATCGTGGCCGCCTCAACATGTTGTCTAACGTTGTCCGGAAACCTAACGAGTCTATTTTCTCTGAGTTTTCTGGTACCGACCAGGCTGATGACGAAGGCTCTGGTGATGTCAAGTATCATCTTGGCATGAACTACCAAAGACCAACCCCATCTGGCAAGCGTGTTAACCTGTCGCTTGTTGCCAATCCATCGCATCTTGAAGCTGAAGATCCTATTGTGCTCGGAAAGACCCGTGCTATCCAGTACTTCAACAAGGACGATCAGACTTTCAATACTGCTATGGGTGTCTTGCTGCACGGTGATGCTGCGTTCGCTGCTCAGGGTGTTGTTTACGAGACAATGGGTCTCCACAACCTTCCTTCTTACTCCACTGGTGGTACTATTCACATCATCGTCAACAACCAGATTGGTTTCACAACTGATCCCCGATTTGCTAGATCTACAATGTATCCATCAGACCTTGCCAAGGCAATTGACGCTCCTATTTTCCACGTGAACGGTGATGATGTTGAGGCGGTTAACTTTATCTGCCAGCTCGCTGCCGACTGGCGTACGACCTTCAAGAAAGATGTTATCATTGACATTGTTTGCTACCGTCGCCACGGTCACAACGAGACTGATCAGCCCTCGTTCACACAGCCGCTGATGTACAAGAAAATTGCTGAAACTAAGCCGGTGATTGATATCTACACCAAGCAACTTCTCGACGAGAAGTCTTTCAGCAAGGAGGACATTGACGAACACAAGAAGTGGGTTTGGGGCTTACTCGAGGAGTCGTTCTCAAAGGCTAAGGACTATACCCCAAGTACCCGTGAATGGCTCGCGTCTGCTTGGGATGGATTTAAGACTCCGAAGGAGCTCGCTACAGAGATTCTTCCTCACGAGCCCACTGCCGTCGACGAAGCCCTTCTTAAGCACATCGGAACTGTGATCTCCAGTCCTCCTGAAGGGTTTACTGTTCACCGCAACTTGAAGCGTATTTTAAACAACAGAAACAAGACTGTTGGTGAAGGACAGGGTATTGACTGGTCTACCGGTGAAGCTCTTGCTTTTGGTTCTCTAGTCGCCGAGGGATACCACGTCCGTGTTTCTGGACAGGATGTTGAGCGTGGTACTTTCTCTCAGCGTCACGCCGTTCTTCACGACCAAGAGTCGGAAGGCATCTATACCCCTCTGCAGCACGTTGCTGAGGACCAGGCTGCGTTTGCCATTTCTAACTCGTCGCTGTCTGAGTATGGTGTTATGGGATACGAATATGGGTACTCGTTGACTTCTCCTGATGCTTTGGTCATGTGGGAAGCCCAGTTTGGTGATTTTGCCAACACTGCCCAGGTCATTATTGACCAATTTATTGCATCTGGCGAAGCCAAGTGGGCTCAGCGTAGCGGTCTCGTCTTGTCTCTTCCTCACGGATTCGACGGACAGGGTCCTGAGCACTCGTCTGCTAGAGTGGAGAGATATCTTCAGCTCTGTACTGAAGATCCACGATACTTTCCTTCAGAAGATAAGCTCAACCGACAACATCAAGATGCAAATATCCAGGTTGCTTATCCTACCACTCCTGCCAACTTGTTCCATTTGCTCCGTCGTCAGATTCACCGTCAATTCCGAAAGCGTATGTTTTATTTTGCAAATTGGAATTAAAGTTACTGACGTTATAATTAGCTTTGATTATGTTGTTCTCGAAGTCGCTTCTTCGACACCCATTGGCTCGTTCGTCTCTGTCTGAGTTCACTGGTGACTCTCACTTCCAGTGGATTATTGAGGATCAGTCTATAGTTCCTAAGGAGGAGACCAAGCGTGTGATTTTATGTGCCGGACAGGTTTACGTCCAGCTTCACAAGGCTCGTGAGACCAACGAGATTAAGGACACGAGCATAATCAAGATTGAACAGCTTCACCCGTTCCCATGGGCCCAGCTTAGAGACGCTTTGAACGCGTATCCTAACTTGGAGGAGATTGTTTGGTGCCAGGAAGAGCATTTGAACGCCGGCGCGTGGTCGTATGTTTTCCCTAGACTCCAGACCCTTTTGGCTGAAACCAACAACTACAAGAACTTCAGTGTCAGGTACGCTGGCCGTGAGCCAAGTGCCAGTGTCGCTGCGGGCAACAAGAACATTCATCACAACGAGGAGGAGGCCTTTTTGGCATCTGCTTACAACTTATAGACCAATTAGCGCAATCTTTTTTTTTGACATTAATTTAATCTACTATTACTATTATTATTGCGGAAATTCATCAATTTTTTATTGTAGTTTATTTAATCACCGGACGCAAAACCTATGAATACCGCATACAAAAACAATGCAAATCCGTCGAAATCACCAACTCCCGATGCATAAGATGTATAATGCAAGATAGGCTGCATACTAACTAACAGCTCAGTCACTCTGCAGCAAACAGCTGTCCGCCGGTAGCCTTTAGCTTTGCAATAATGCCAATGACAGCACCAGCGAGCATGACCACACCAGTGTAGATCTGCATGCCTTGAAAACCGCCAACCGTGTCGCTTCCACTGCCAACGATTGCACCAGCCAGAGGCAAGGACGCAAGCGCGCCGAACGCAATTACAGCACTAACTGCACCCACACGAGTTCCTATTTCGCGAACCGGTGAAATGTGAGCAATTAGAGCAGGATACATCGCCAACACACCACCAGACGCAAAGCCATACATGGTGGAAACCGTGATGATACCACCTTCGGTTGCGGACAGGTACCAGAACGGAAGGCAGATGACGCCTGACAGTATGGTGACTAGGATAAAGACCGTAAATTTACCGACCTTGTCTGACACAACTCCAGAAAATAAACGACCAGCAAGCGAGCCAGCGTTGAGGTACGCGACGAGATAAAACGCCGATCTAAGAGAAAGGCCATGCGCCAGTGCGTGAGACGCCACAAACGCAAAAGGAACAAATAAACCAAGATAGGTGAGTGTCAGCGATGCTGTGACTAGAGCAAACACTGGATCACTGTAAGGCCGAATGTAAAAATGATAAAATCTGTAAGGCTGGCGTCCAGTAGGCTGGATTCTGGAAGTCGTGACAGCAGCCGTTATAAACGAAAAAACAAACAAAAGAAGCGCAATGGCATAGACCGCAACATTAAACGAAGCGTGAATAGAGACGGCATCAAAAAGGAACGGGAGAGCAATACCACCAAGCGAAGCACCAGATGCTGCAACGCCATAAGCAACACCTCGTCGCTCGGCAAACCATGTTGAAATAGCAGCTGTAGTGGCATAAAACAAAGCGGAGGCACCGAGAGCAGAGCACACACCTTGAGCCAAGACAAATTGGTAGTAATCTGTACACAAGGCCGTCATGCAGACACCAAGCGTAAGCAGAATGCAGCCCGGTATCGTGAGATATCTTGGACCGTACATGTCACAAATTCGGCCACAAAACAGCCCACCGAATGCAAGGATAAAAGCCTGTAATGAACCAATCCATGAAATTGTGGACGGCGACAAGTCTTCTAATTGATGGTTTTCATAATAAGCCTGGAACACTCCAATCACATTCATATATCCAAACGAGCAAAACTGAGCACAAAATCCGCCCAAAACAGACAACCATGCTAGCAAAAATCAGTAAAAAAAAAAGATCATCAGTTTGTATAATTACTCACGTCTGTATCCGACATCAGGCAAGTACTGGGTTTCTCCTACACCTTCAAAAAAGAAAGTGTTATAGCTATTGTACGTCGTAGCTGAGCGGAACCGGACCAGACTATCACGATGCCGCTGCTTTGATTCATATTTGTGATCCGTTGTAGTTCGTGCTCGAACAATTGGAATTGTTTCATCTTCATAATCATCGTCATCAAGTGGTCCCGCCATTGACAGAATTGGAGTTAAAAGCGATGACGCTGAATATCGACGGCTAGAAGATGATGGCATACTATTTGGTGACGTCCCGTATCCAGTCGAAGAGTATGATGAATAAGACGACATTAGTGTAGGGCATTCAAAGTGAAGTATGACGGAAGCCGCGAAGATCAGATGAAATGGCACGAGGCGAAGTTTTGCAGTCAGATTAACTGTTTACGTGTATGGCTGCTACCAGAATATATGTTGATAAGAGAGCTAAGCCGGGGACATGTAAAGATTATATGCCACAGATTTGCGAACGTGAGCAAAATGTGACGGTACACCGGCGGCATTCGGTAGAGTGTTATGCAGCACCGGGGCCCACTGAAATGATAGTTCAAAGATTGCAAAGTTGTCGCCGCTTGACTTCAAATTTTTTGTTTACAAACACAAGTTCGTATAGTCACTGTACAGCAATTTCAGCAAATCAAACTGCAAATCGGCAGATTATCAGCGATGACGACAGCATATTTCACAGTTTTTAGATGTTAAAGTCAGATAAAGACGTCGGGCCTAGCCAGGTTATCGGCCTCTTCCGACCATCTCTGCGAGTTTCTGATTCAAAGGAAACAAAAACACTGACGCGTTCTACCAGTCATCTATCTACATTTAGATGTAGTCCTAACCCGATAGCCGCAGCCAACCGACATCTCGGACATGGCCGAACCCTTACCCGATGCGCCTCACCTTGTAAATCTTCCTCCTGTAATCGACACTTGTAATATAAATATTTATTCTTGACACTATTCAACTACGCGTAGCTTTTACTAGTCTATCTCGTGAGACTGATCATCAATTAGCAACAAACTACAATTAATCTATAATTTTAATTGCCTATTTCGTATGTACAATTATCGTGACTTGCAAGTAGTACAAGACAACACAGGATAATAAGATATAAAAATACATGTGACCACATAAATCACGTTACTACCATACTGCACTTCAATATTCGCCAAGCTGTCACACTCAAAAAGTGTTAGACTGTTCTTGACCAGGCGTTGTTTCAACCACCTGACGCATTCTCCATATGCCAATTTTCAGCCTCTCTATTGTGTCTTGCGGAACAAAAACTAATGGTCTTCCATGCCCGGACGCTTCCCCATTCATAGATTTATCATTAATCCCTTCAGACACCGCCCATCGAGGAAGTCCATTGACAGCCAATTGCACGTTCCATAAATCGTCTGCGCTACGAGGACACTCGATAAACCGTGCTAATGTACCGGCAATATCGGCACTAGTTGACTGTATTTGCGGACGACGACCGAAAACTATACAAAGTTAGCAACATTACTTGTGGCCACTGCTAAAACATACCATCTGACGGAACAATCATTGCTTTCTCTGCTCTATCCATCTCATTCTGAAGTCCGACCTGAAGAAGCTTTTGCATAGTCGTAGAGCTATTTGCCATGGCTGTAGTCAACTGATTACGACTACCTTCTCTACTACCGTCCAAACCGCCTGCAGAGTTTCCAGGGGGGCCAAGTCCGCGTAAAACCAGATCAAACGGCACAAATCCGTCTGACGTGCGCCTCTGATGTCCACTTCGTCGGTCCTCTGTGTATAGTGTCAGACTCTTGTTTAAAGCCCGCATATGAACATCATTGGTCTGCAAATCTAGCACCACTGGCCAATGGTTCAGTGATACAGTTCTGACATTCAGTAGTGACGTCAAAGGAGGCAGCAGACATGGCGCCATTGCTGCTTCAGATTTGACGCTTCCATCTTCGGCTCTAGAGTCAATCCTCACTGGCATAGACACTGGCCTCATAGTCTCAATATCACGCACAATCAAACATCGCCTTTGACAAGCAAAAGTCCAAAAGTGGCGGAAAGCCTGTAAATGAACCTGATTATCAAGCACATCATTTGGAAACTGTGGATATAAAGCAATCACTAATCCTGCAACACCCAACAAACCTGGATCTCGGACAGGATTCTTGGTACCTTGATTCGATAACTCGGGCAGTTGCCCAGATCGAGACTCACAAGGCACAACGTTTGGCGATGAAAATGTGTCCAAGCTGTACTCACCACCTCCCGCAAACAACAAGCCAAGAGCGAGGTGCGAAGCAAGATGACTGCCATATGGAACTGTGGACTCAATGGTCCCATGCAAACGCCGTAAACGGCGTAAAACGTCCAGATCACCGGTGCCGGCCATTACGATCGCGGATGACAGTGCTAGCACGTTCTGACACCTTCTAGCCGTGGCCTTCGTCATGCGTTGGTCGTGAGTACCAGAAGGTAGAGAGCAAAGCCTGACAAATTGATCCAAATAGTAAATTAAAGTCATTCTTGCAGAGGAATCTGCAGTACCTGCGTATCGAATGCCGATAGCGAAACAAAGACCACACACAATGTTGAGCAATGGAAGGTCATCGCTATCAAGAAATATGATATCTTGCAAATCTACTCTCGGACGAAGAAAGTCGCGAACAGATTGAGCAATCCATTCTCTTGTGCTTCCGATCGTTGACCACATAATAAGTCGACTGGCTAAAGTTCGTAGCAGCAGCAAATCTGGCCGCACATATTCAAAAAGCATCTCAGTCTCTGGAACGTCAATCTTGTTAGCAACACCACTGTCCTCTGTTTTCAAATATATCAGCAATAAAGCAACAACACAGCCAGCTGCACTTTTGTCAAGTAAATGATGTTTTCTTGCTGTTGGGCCGGTTGTAGCACCACTTCCTACAACTGAGCTTTTTGAGCTTCCAGTACCGATAGCTAGTAATCGCTCCATAATATGTAGATCATCTAGTATAGCAGCGTTTGATCCGCTACCGATATTTACTAGTCCAAGAGCAAACCCAGCAGCAAGTAAATAACCTTCATCTCGTAATGCTTCTACCCCGTCTGCTTCTCGACCATCCGTTTTTGAACCATCATAAGCTGCTGCAACAAAACTTGAGCTTTGTGCATTTATCCCAGCCCTACTTTGCACGCTCGAAGCAATACCAGACGCATTATATTTGTCAATCTCAGAAATCAAAATTTCGCTCATCCGGCGATGGTTGGTATCGTAATATAATAATCCCACTCCCATTAAACCAGCAGTTTGCATCTGCGAAGCGATGTTCAAATCAGCCGATCCAGCTGGAAGAAGAGCTACCACATGGACAGACAAAACTTTAGTCATTTTCGCGTTCATTGTACCTAAATACGAGGCAGAAATCCCAAGCAACAGGCCAACGGAAGTTAGAGTATTCTTTGGTCGCAAATAGTTATAAATATGCCATTCGGCAAGATCGGTCAAATGTCCATTCAAGCCTAAACCAAGCAAAAATCCGGCATGCTGAGCACTCAATTCTTGCGGTTTGTTGAACACAATCCATGATCCAGAAATTTCTTTGGCCTCCTTAGAAACACTCAATCCACTAGCAACTCCATTGTGAAAAAGTCCCCATGATATATTTTCTTCATTCATGATATGCTTGTCTAGTGTAATCGTGGCCATGCTCGGTTTCATCACAACGTTAAAATTCATTTTTGGGATAGGAAACTTTTCTGTCAACAGAGGGATCCGAGCAGAATACAGAAATGCACCACGTCCAACGGGAACCGCAAGAGTGCGGGTACCAATCATCCGTGCCATTTCTTGCTGAGCTGTGTGCATATCGGCCTCGTTGAAAGATGACGATAATTGACTATATTCAAATTTTCCAGATTGCATCCGCGTTGTTTGTAATATCTTTTGCACTTCTTGTAAACGACGATCTGCTCGAAATATTAAACGTGATACATTTGCCCGGTCTACCTCCGATTCACCATCCCACGGTCCTAAACTTTCTGAATCAAAAACAGCAGATTGTATAATCTGCTGCATGTCTCGTGGTTTTTCTCTAGTAATCTACTCATTAGTACACTATTCATCTGCATTATTAAGCTGCACACACCGTATGTCTGCTAATTTGGACGGCAGAAGTACTAGTTCCTAGCTCGGCCAGCCTCATAAGGTCCCGTCTTCCAATTAGTTCAAGAGCATCGGCACCCCATTCAGTCGGCGTATGATCCTGACACCACGCTATGGCCTCTTTGAAGACAATAACTATTGACTCAGGATACCTTTCAATTTCGTTCATCAAAGCACGACCTCTACTCTGATTGACGTCTTTGCTCACCGGAAAAAGTAACAGTTTTTCTACAACTTCTCTGTAGACTGTCTCAGGTGTCGCTTCAACGAGAACAGTGAAGATCTCAACAATGAATTCGGTTTTTAAAAGCACAGTGCTTGATTGTCGCTTCACAAATAGGTCATTTGCAGGACGGCACTGTCGTTGCAGCTCATTCAACGTCATCATTTGAGGTTTTAAACTTGTAGAAAGAGCGTCATATAAAATTGAAAAAATGTTTGGCGGATTCGTAATAGGTTCTGTTGATGCCGTCCTTGAGACTAAACTTGTCAGCTCCAGTAATTTTATTCTCTAAATTTTACCAACCATCATCATAAACAATATTCCAACTTGTGTAGATCAGTCTCCATTCTGCAGACCACCCGAGCCATCTAACTAGCTGTCCGAGTAGCATGCCAAGCTGTTGCTTTGATTTGGAGGCCGCAATATCAAGCTTAAGCTCTTCTGCAAGTAAATGCAAGGCAGCAACAATAGCTGCCCGAGACCGAGTCAAGTTATAGTGATCGTAATTACTTGATTTTAAATCCTTCAATAAACTCAACGCTAGATTTTTATGCTTTTTGAATGGCCAGGGCTGTGGTCCTGTATCAATCTTGTTCAGTAGCTCAAGCCAAGATTGGGACCCGTCAACACAACAGTCAATTTCCTCATCGGCGCTTTCAGACAAAGTCTGCGACAAACCGTTAATGTCTTGAGCCTCAAATTCTGCATTTTCCTTTGTATCCACAAACCACGACGCCAGCAACGCAACAACAAACGCATCCCACTCACCCACTGATAGATCAGAGCTTCGTAGCCTGTACATAGCAGTAGAGAAGTAGAAAAACAAAACCACTTGTTGGACTGGATCTATCATAGAATTGACCACCCGCATGCACATTTGCACAAAAGCCGAGCTAGGAGTCTGGATGAGCTCAATGCGCAAGAGCGTTCCATCAATATGTCTTAACGACACCCGATTCTCCACAGCGTGTACTAAACCCACAACTGTCCCAGTTAAAGGTAGAGACGGCGAATAAATTTTCAAAAATGGGTCATACAGTCGAAGACTATTATCATCTAATAGCAACAAAATGAACGGATGTCGGAGACTATCACCATTTTTACCACTCATAGGCACAGCATCTTGACATGGAATGCTTGTTGAATCTTCGAAGCGTAAGTGACCTCCTTCAATGCTAAACACAAGCGTTGTCACGCATTTTTTTCTCTTGCATGCAATTATCAAAGCCTGACGTTTTCTGTCAGTATCATGAATCATATAACATAGTTGTTCAGAGGCGTCACAAGCAAAAGACTCTATATGAGACAATTCAATCTCACGTTGAAGCGTCTCAGAATCGTATAACCAAGATAAAGCTCCACTTGAACCGGCAACTCCAGTCAAGCTGCCCATGAGATCTGGTGCATCCATTCCAGAGCTGCCCATTCTATCTAAAGTTAAAGATATATCCGTACGTGGTACAGGTGTGCGCTGAATATCCAGGCCCGACATGGAAATACCGGACACTGAGTCTTCTGTCATTGATTGCAACATTGATGAACGTCGACGAGACATTGTTCTTCTTCGATTAAGGGCAAAAGAGTCCGTGTTTTTGTACCGAAACTGATACGTATGCACCATGGTAGTGGCCGAATCAAAAATTGCCAGCAATGTGGGACTATGCCCTCCAGGTGTCTTGTTAGAGACATAAATCAGAGTTTCGGTTGGCGCAAAGTTCGAATCATTTGTTCCAGAGGGAGACTTTGACACAAGACCAAGATCGTTCATTGGATCACTTAGTGAAAAAAATCTTGAGATTGTAGGATTCGCGGAAATGGATTCATTAGGCGTATGAAGAAATTTCATTGTTGGATCTGTCTCTGTCTCTGCAAACATTTCAATTATGAGACCCCGATCGGTTGCAAAAACTTTGCTCACAGTAAACGGAATATTGACAACATATCGGGCACCGCTTAAGAAGAATATATGCATGGACTCCTTTAAGCAAATGACAATTGCACGCTTCAAATCCAAATCAAGCCGCCTTGAGGATTCGTTTTTCAACTGACCATATCCCTTACCAGATTTTCTTCGAGCACCGTCTGTGGCTGTAGACGAAGCAAACTCGTCCAAATTTTGAGGAGATGGATTTTCAAAATATGTGAACAATGCGTGCGTGATTGTATCTTCTGGAAAACCAAATTTCCGACGCAAGACCCCACTCTGATACCACAATAGCTCATGATCTGTGTATACAAGTTCTTCATCAACTCCTGTAAAATTCCATTTGCACGACTGTTCAGTTAAGTGCTGTGAATTTGGTGTTGTGGCCGGTATTGGAATCGAGTGTACGCCAACACTGAGGGCGGCCAAGTGAGCGGGCGGGGATGATTGCATATTTAAACCTAGCTGATCTCCTACCATGTTGGTGCGCTATTATGCGTCTGGTATCCTCATTTCATTCTGATAATAATATGTTGACAAGACACACCAAACGTGTGTTGTTTACTACTATATATCTGGCGCCGCATCTAATTTAACCTACTATCATCTAGGGCACGAATATAGACTTCAGTGTATGATACTTGTGCGGCTTTACTGTGTTCACCAGAATGAAACGCTTAATACTCGCGAGTATATGAATTTATTTTTGTTTCGCACGCTGTGTACAAAAATTTAGCCGCACCAGTGTGCCGGGCAAAAATGCTTTGCGGGGTAGCAGTTGCCATCACCCTGAACTCTGAGCGCGCAATTGGGCCAATCCATATAACTTGCAGCGCTATGAAACCCGGCTAAATTCTGCTTAAAGCCTGTAAATGGTATACTCTTCACTGTGAACAATTGGAAACTTTTGTTGACTTTACAAACATAATGGCACGCAAACTTTTACTTTCTGGTGAACGCGCTGATTTTACTGTGGTCGATTTCGACGAAGGCAGTAAAAAATTGAGTATTGTTGCAAACTATCCGTCGCCAGAGAACGCCTCGTGGGTTGAGACGACGTCTACAGAAGGATCTGTAAATCGTTTTATTGGATTGTCTGGGGGTCTTTCGGTTGGGTCATTGTACACGTTTGAAATCGATCATGCCAATGATACCTGCAAAATAACAAGTCAACAACCAACGTTAGGTGCACCGGCTCATTGTATGTGTGTATGGAATTTCTGCTGATTTAAACTAACCACGTTTACTTGTATGTAGTTATCACCTTGGGCGATAAATCGGCTTTGGTATTAGGAACTGTAAGCAATAATCTCTGATAAAAAATTAGATGTTGATACTTAGCAGTTTTGTGGTGGATCTATTGCTTTGTATCCAATTACTGTCACAGATAGTGCTGGCCTGCTTTTGATGGATACCCCAAGAATAGAAATTTTCCCTAAATTTGCGTACGAGGCAAACGGTCATGGGCCCAACGAGGGCCGTCAACATCAATGCCATGTGCATCAAATTCTAGAGGGCAAAAATGGTCTTCTTTATGCCCCAGATTTGGGTTCAGATCGAGTGTGGATAGTTCGTCGAGATGGCACAAATCTTGAAATCTGTGGAGAGATTCAAGTTCCACCTGGTACAGGTCCCCGACATGCTGTGTTTACTTCCGATGGTATATCAATTTGTTAATTTTGCTGTTCCCGCTGACAATGTACAGAAAAAATCATGTACGTGCTCGGCGAAATGTCTCACGAGGTCACAGCCTACGACATGTCTGGGAAATCCACAGACCTGATTCGTCCAATGGAAGGATTTTCAGTCAACATTATTCCTTCTTCGGTGCATGCTGATCATCAATTTATGATGGATTCCGCTGAACTTTCTCTCCATCCAACAATACCAAACGTGCTCTACGTTAGCAATCGATGGGAGAAGCACATTGCAGAGCGCGAGCCTCGTCTTACGAACGTACCAGAAAAACTCCCGTCTGGAGACACGGTTGCCGTAGTTCTACTTTCAAGTGACGGGAAGTCTGTTGAAGGCATTAGTCATGTAAGAACCAGCCTTGACACTATTCGCGGCATGCGTCTTAGTGATGACGGTAAATATATGGCAGCACTTGGTCAAGAAGGAGGTGGTATTGAGGTTTATGAAATCAGCGGAGAAAGAGGAGAAGTGTGGACTTTGATTTCCAGCTTGAGTGAAGATTTGGAAAGCGGAATTAAACACGCCGTCTGGTTGTAAAAGTACGTACATTTTGCACTTTTGACTATCCTTCAAAAAAAATTTTAAGATTAAATAGTTGTTTGATGCCACTCAATACACTGTAATACCCCATAAGCCCGCATCCGCCAGCAATATTCTGGGTACTTAATTTTGAAGCCGTTGAATATATATATTTGTACCAGTTTTGATATTGAGACTTAACTAGTTAATGTCTATCGTTATTTAATAGATAGTTTGCTAATTATTTTCAAGTTCGATTTGACAGAATCAGTTTTCAGCCATAATAGTTACAATTACTTCAAAATTGCATAATTTTTAAGCTTGTATTTCATAGTTATACTGTTTTAAATTTATATTTCAATAAATTAAACAATTCATCATTCTAGAATGTTCAAACTGGAAATCTAAATATATGTGGAAGTTACAATATCTGTCTATATACACTGCCGTTTTAGTCTACTACATCGATTGCGGGGTTTGAGTTTTGTACCCCTGGCAAAGAAAATTATAAAACACCGATCGGGGCTTAAAATGGCCGGAGATAGCGGGTGCGGCTCGGGTCGGGCGGGCAGGGGCCAGAGCAAACAATAGATTCAGTCATATATGTTGCAATTCCACAAGTCGACCATACCACACACCGTCCTTTCTCATTTAAAACATTGTCGACATGGTATTCGCTTTGCGATAAAGCCCTATTTGCTATAGAGGTTTTCCCAATCTTCAAGGAATTTGGCGATGTTGACGACGGAATGAAAATTGTTATCTTCAAGTCCGGAACCTATGACTGAAGTCACTGGCACTAAGGGACGTATGGTCATCAACGCCCAAGCATGTCTGATCAAATTCGATATTCAGATGAGCATGGAACTCGTATGGAGGGATCACAAAACCAGATGAAGATTTTGGGTCATGTGCTGACAATATAATTGGAAGCATTCCGCCACTGCATTTTGGAAGACAAAGAGCCGAACTTCAACGTCAAAAATGCTGCTGCTAAGGCTGTTTCGATTGGTCATGCTCTGATGCACTCACTGCACGAAAAGCGATTTTCGACTAAATTCGAAATCCTGTGAATGTTCATAGATTAAAATTAATGAAAGCCGTGTATTATATTCTTTTTTAGTTACTATGGAATCCAACTTAGAGCTTTGGAAGTTAATCTCTGTCTGCAGTTTATGGCAGTGATTTAATTGACCACAGCTATTAAATAATGACTTCCTTGCTTCTTCATACATTTGAGAAGAATAACTTAAGACAATACAGAAACAAGACGTTTCAATGCAAGGCCAACTCTACTTACCTCTCAGAGCCGATACAGCTGCTGTTTTCAAGTTCATCAGAGTCCGTATGGTTTGGCTCATAACACTTGGAATCTCCGTTTAAAACGCTTGCCATAACCAGTTCTATTACACAAAAGCTATTACTTTATGCTACCCGGAATATATATTTAGAGTTTATACGGCGAAAAACAATTAACCGGACTATACAACAGAGTACCATTTGAAAGATGACTTGATCGTGGTCAATTTGAAGGTAAAAAAGTGTTTGATGCCGATAGAATAAATGTGTGAGTCATATAATGGTTGTTTACTATTTGTTTATAGCGAAAAGCAAGATGGATACAGTGTTGAGTTTAGTAGTAGTAAGAAGGCAGATCCGATTGAATTAGACCAGAACGGATAGATTTTACCAACAAAAAATTAATGAGTGAAATAGAATTATTAACCAATTCGAATGAATTATTTACATTATTCATTCTAGTAGAAAAGCATATCAGGCACACTCAGGCACATTCAGGCACAGTTAAGGTACAGATATCGGTTCAGTGTTCGCGGTGGTTTCGCCACTGGTTTACAATCGAGTTTAAGAACCGGTTCATGTTCGCTATCGGGGTCCCCTTCGATAGATCTTTCCCGGTCACTTCAATACTGATATTTTCAACCCTGACTGTACGTGCGCATAAATAATTGCAGTCGTAAACTCAGTGCATTGTCGGTTTACTTACTGCTGGTGAATTATTTTGGAATTATACGCGATAATACGTGATATTAGCCAACAAAATGTTATTATCTCGTCCAGCTCTTACTGCTCGTGAGGCTGTGCTCTACAGGGTCAACCAGCTTATAAGTTTTACGCAGACAAAAAGAAGGCCTCTTTCATTTCTTGTTATGCTAGCACTCGGTGTAGTGGCTACGGCTTTTTTTGTTCTTCTCAGTGTCAGTTTGATTACGTCTCGCAATTCCGCTTCCTCGCAGGCAGCAGCTATCGCGGCATGGCATAATGGCACACTTGGTCCCGCATCTGCCAGTTTGGCAGACAAAGCTTACAATGAGACGTTAGGATTTGGCGAGGTTGTCTATCTGAGTATGCCGCAGCGAACCGATAGACAAGACGCGATGACTTTGTTGGGTTCAATGTATAATATCAAATTTACAAAGGTCGACGGTGTCGACGGTAACACGATTGTTGACAAGGCTATTCCTGACAACGATTGGGGTCATTTACGTCCGTCTGAATACGGCTGCTGGAGAGCTCACGCTGATGCATGGTCGCGATTTCTTCAGTCGGGATTGGAAACCGCTCTTATTTTGGAGGATGACGTTGACTTTGACGTCCATATTCACGATATTTTCCGGAGAATGAGTATGCAGATGCAGCGCAATCCGATACGAGTCGAACCACCCACTCTCCATGAGAAATCAACTGCGCCATATGGACTCGACTGGGATATGATCTATGTTGGTCATTGCTCAGACTACTCTAATAAAGACCGAAGAGATCTTGCAATTGTTTTTGACGATCCTGCTGCGCCTCCACGTTCAAACATGATTGGTTCCTTCATCGGTCAGCTTGAGGAATTTGGAGTTCGCGGAAGTGATATTGGTAAGAAGCGAGTTGTCGCTCCTTCATTTGGCCCAGTCTGCACTGCTGGATATGCAATCACTCGTCGAGGAGCGCAGCGTCTACTGTTAAATTTCTCGTATTTGGGGCTGGATGCCGCTATCGATATTGACATCTTGAGAAAGCTCCAAGCCGGAAAGCTTCGTGGTTATACTGTCACTCCTAATGTCTTTGCTCCTTGGCGAGTAGACGGTCTTAAGGACAGTGACAATATTGGAACAGAGCGAAATATCTCGTTCAACGGTTTGGGAAACCGAGGTGGATACAGTAAGAACTTGCGTGACAGTGCTAGACAGCAAATGGTGCTCGACCTTGATTTAGACAACTGGTCTGACTTCGAGCGCGTGCTTCCGAAACACCAGAGCTCGTCATAGGTAGCAATAATTGCCTGAGTGTAAATTGTTTACACCCATCTATTGATGTCTGCATGAATTGGCAGTAGCTTTGTCTGCTATGTTTTATTGAGATGTGTTGCTGAAAATGGCTTCATGTAATTTGTATTGTTTTTGATGTGTTTACATGTACCGCCTGTTTAGTTTGAATTAGAGGGTAGAAAATTAGTTGTTTTAATTAAATGAAGTTATATAGCAAATATTTGGTCGAGATAGAGTGTTTTTGCACCTATAGACTGGTGAAAATCTTGTGAACAGTCGGATTAGGGTTTGAGTCGGTGCGGCTGAAAATTCAACATTTGTAAAGTTAGTCCTTATGAGTTCATTAATTCTGTTCAACAAAGTACTTATACTAAAGTGGTATCAAACATGAGTTTAAATGTAGCATCAAAAAGTAAGATGCCTTTTTTTGCTATTCCTGGACAACCAATATGTTCTGCTAGAGAATACGCGCCTGGTCCTGGAACATATTTTGACGAACAAGCTATGAGTGGTGGAGGTGCGATTGTGGCCTCTTTATTAGGAAAGGTGGTTGTATCAAGAAATGGTAGCAATAGCGATGACAATAGTGCGCCTACAGGAGTTAAGAGAAAGGAGCAATCGCCAGAAAGATCACTAGTAGGTGATATGCGGCCAATCATATCTGTCATACGGGCAAGTACAGCCACTGATTCATCAAATGCAGTGCCTGATGTCGATAATATTGTGTTGGCAAAAGTCACAAGAATAAATCCCCGTAACGCAAATGTTGCAATTTTAGCTACCAAAGAAATTGACTCTTCGACGGAAGAGTTTGGAGGCATAATAAGGTCAGTCGTCTGCTCTTAGTGTCAGAATGCTGTGTTAACAATGTATTACAGAGTACAGGACGTCCGCGAAACTGAGAAGGATAAAGTTATTATGCAGAACTGTTTCAAGCCTGGCGATTTGGTGCGGGCGATGGTTATCTCATTAGGCGACGGCACGAATTACTATTTGTCCACTGCCCGAAACGACTTGGGAGTTGTATTTGCAATCAGCGAAGCCGGTTCCCCTATGGTACCTCTAGACTGGAGGTCGATGCAGTGCCCAGTTACTGGTGCAATTGAAGAGCGGAAATGCGCGAAACCAAAGTAGCAGGCAAAGTATAGCTATGACTTTCAAGATATCAAATTGTATAATATGTGAATAAACAAGCAGAAATACATACAAAAAATATTATTATATTTAGAAAGAAACTTGAAAGCCGAAAGTCGCAATAAAACTCTATAGTTAAAGAGACCTCGAACCCAAAACTGCAATTTGTCCTAGAAATATGCTACCAATCTACATCTTTTCTTCTGGTCTTCCTACCTAACGGGCTAATTCACCATTTGTCATTTAAAAGTGACACCGTGCTTGTGAGAAGTAAACAAAAAAGCAGTTAAGAGCTCTTTTCAGCAATGCTAACCTTCTCCATTTGCTCATTCAGTGAATTTTTTTTTTCGCCCAAAACCCCTGCACCGCCATCCAATTGAGCAGCAGCTTCTTCCGCGCTTATATCAATGCCAGCTAATTCGTCGGGAATTCTGACCGCAGATGTTTCCACGGGAATAGCAGAACCTTCAGCCTCAGCTTCCATGGCGTCATACTTGTTTTGTTCTTCTTGAAGTTCAAGATCAGAATTTGCTCTAAGAACAGCTTCTGACAAGCCAATACCACCTCCTAACTTACGCCAACGGGCCATGTATCGCTCGTGCTTCTCATTTGCCATCTGGCACATGGCATTCCAATATTTTTCATGGTGATACTCAAACTCCGACTTGCCGCCAAAAATAGGATCAAGATGCTCGGCAGGCACGTATTTATCGATAGGCTCGGAGAACACCAGTTTCTCTCTGGTCAATGGATCGATAAATGGATGAATGATTTTTAAGAATGTCCAAACAAACCATGGGATATTGATAACCAAAGCTTTTCCTAATCGCTCAGGATAATGAGTCTGTAAAATATGCAATACTTGACGGCCTTGAGCAACAGATGGATTCTTTGAAGATGTAGAGGACTTAAAGTCGATAAGCAACGCAAGGTTCTCCTGGCCACTAGGTAAGAAGTCAATAACTCGTTCAAGACTGAAGACTAGATGCTGAATCTGGCGATCCGACTTTTCCGTGTTCTGTCGGGCCGGAAACATATATAGACAAGGACGCGCATCAAAATCGTAACCAAGAATAACCTGCTTTCCAGTCTCATTCTAGTATGAATGTTAGTATTTCTACACACTGACAGCATGTCTTAGTCGAGTCTATTTAGCCAAATTGAACCAGAAAAAAAGGTTGGCATTAATTGAAAATTCAATTAGTGACAGAGCGCTCTTTAATTTCAATCTGGGCCTACTCAGACCACGATATAACACTGAGCTAAGCAAAATTCATCAACCTACCTCAATTCCAATATATTCCGGAGTCAATTTTTTAACACCGTACTCCCTTCTCCAAACCAAAGTTCCTTCCACTCGCTTTTCTGCGTCAGCCAATTTCCATTTAGTAGCTCTCAAATATCGCAGCAGGCACTCCTTCGTAACCCATGCCTTCTCTTCGTCGTCCAATGGCATCATCTTCTTTTCCTTCGAGTCTAATGAGACAGGCAGTTCTTCAATTGCCTTAACATATGCTAGCAATTGATCATATTTTTCTTGCTCTTGGGTCGTCAATGGTGGCCGTTTTGGTGGCTTGCAACTGGGTAATGGCTCAGCGAAAGGGACGTATCTAACCATACTGACTAAATAGATGCAAATCACTTTTTAAACAATTCAAAATATGTTCTTAATTTGTTCAGTAGTGAACTGAAAGACACTGTTCTTAACTAATTTTAGTGGGAGGATTAGAAGGTTTTGCCTCAGATTTAGTTTTCTGTCGCGGCTGCAATTTCCCTGGCGGTTAACTCTTGTCGCTGTTCTTTGCTTGGACGATCCTGCTGACATGAGTATTTTACAATTACAACACACAGCATTAAGAACTTGAATACTAAAAACTATTACTTATGCTCTTAATATGACAAGATTTTTCATATATAAAGTTCGCTGCCCATAATGGCGGTTGTTCACATTCCCACCGAAATTACGCTCGTTTTTCAAGGGTTTGTGTTGCTGATCACAGTTAACAAACATGCCGAGCAAAAAAAATACGTAGCGCAACCAAAAAAATTACTAAGAATGGTAATTGGTCTTACGCGGGATCGAACCGCGGATCCTGGCGTTATTAGCACCATGCCTTAACCAACTGGGCCATAAGACCATCCTTAATCCTGTTAAGGAACTGACATTGACTAACCATCTAACTTTCTTCTAAATCTTCTTTTCTAGATATTCCAACATCCTTCAAGACCTTTCCTTTTACTTCGTTCCATTTCTTCATTCTTCTATACTTACAATTACTTTCTTCTACAATATTCTATTTATCTTTATACCTTTATTATATATAGACCTAGTTATGCACTTGTATTAAGACATGAACCATTAGAAAAACATAACTTCTATTTGAACTCTCGGGGTTCTAAACCGGCTTGTCGCTTAACAAATCCTGTTAAGGAACTGACCTTGACTAGCCATCTGACTTTTCTTCTAAACCTTCTTTCTAGATATTTCGACATCCTTCAAAATCTTTCCTTTTACTTCGTTCTATTTCTTCATTCTTCTATACTTACAATTACTTGCTTCTACAATATTTTATTCATCTTTATACCTTTATTATATATAGACCTAGTTATCCCCTTGTTGTATTAATTAATACATTAACCATTAGAAAACATAACTTTTATTTGAACTCTCTTGTTACGGATTGAATCCGTGCGGCTTACGCCTTGGACCTGGACTGGTGCGGCTTGGTGCACCAGGGTTCATTGCGGCTTGCTCAGGGACTGCTGCGGCTAGTTTAGGGTTTTAGGGTTTACATCTCTCTTCCTTCAAGCCTTGGCCGTTACTGCTTTTGAGCAAGGTCTGATACAAAGATATACTTAGTTGTGTGCTTTCCTTTTTCTCTTCCTAACACTCGTAACACGCACATAAATTTGATATCTTTGTATCAGGTAAGTCTAGTTTTTTTGTGTAGTTTTGTCAATAAACTTTGTATCAGTATTAGTATCACCAAACCAGAACAATAAGAAGGGTTCCCGCTGCCCAACATTCTTCCTCCTCACGCTCAAGATCTTGTTTCGCTCCGAGAACTCTTGAATTTATTGTTTAATACTATTTATTATCTATCTACTCCATAAACAGCACTCTCCAGACCCTCTTCCTTACAGCGCACTCCTATTTAGATATACTTGTACAGGTAAGCAGATGTGTCTTTTTTAGTTTTGTATTAATAAATTTGTACAGTAATCTATAGACCTTGACACCCACAAGGGTTTTTAGGTTTTTAATGGCTGTACATCTGCCGAAGATTTATCTGCTCCCCGGGACGTATCGCTGAAGGAGGGGGATAATTTTTAGACGTCAGTGGTAAGTATGGGTGCGTCCGGGTAACTCCCTGCGACGTACGCCAAACTTACGTCGAGTATACGTTAAACTCTCGACGAGCATACGTCAAACTCTCGACATGCGCGCTGAGGACGTCTGCCAAATTTATACAGTTGCTGTATAATAGATATATAGAACTGTCTAGCGCTTTCCTCGGTCGCTAGCAGTTTTAATCCTACGTTTCTCTACAAACTCGTTAAGCGTATTTCAAACTTCCCCTTTTAAGATATCTAACATTGGAATTCTTACTACTGGTCTTAAGGGTTTTGTATTTTTTAATAGCAAATTAATTAACGATATTTTACATCCACATAGCGAACTCCTTATATAATAAGCTTTTTTATAGACATAACATAGATGAACACACTATAAATAATCACATCATTGATCGTATGACCGATCAGAACCCATGAATGGAAACTATACGCACGATGCCGTACGGACATTGTTAAGGTTTCAAGTCACGTGACTTAGGAAATTAGAATCACTACAAATCTACTCACACATGCAAGGTTAGAGATCTATAACCATTAACCTCTTCACATTTACGAATGTTTGTACGATTTAGTTACAAGAGAATGGACAATTTAGAGTGGACTATTCACTTCAGAAGTGCATGCTCCAACAATAATTTTAACAGTTTCAACGCCTATCACTCACTATCTTGACATCGAGGGCCGTGCAATCTGTGTATAAGCTCATGCTCAATCAAATCTCTTCCTTCAACTCTGCTCCCAACCAATTCATCGTCTTCTCCAAACTCCTGGCCAAATCCTAGTTTTCGTTGCATTCGACTGTAAAGATTGAAATAAGAAATCAGGACCGGAATCAAAATAAATCTCGGCAGCCATATAATGAAATACTTACCTAGCGGTGTGAGGTTTATAGATTTCTGCAAAAATTCCTCATAAACAGACATAGAGCCAATAGAATGTGGAACCATATTGACATAACTGTAACTCAAGGGAATGGTCAAACGGCAAAGTTGGGTTGCGTAAAATATAGCCGACGAGGAATCTGTATACTTTTGAGAGAGCACATAGACATTAAAGATCTTCATTTTAGCCAAGCTGTAATAAGCTGAAAAGCACATGTATGCAATGACAATAAAAGACAAGGTTTCTTGTAGTAAGCCAAATGTCGATAGAGAAATAAATCCAAGCAATGAGGCATGAGTTCCTTGCGAAATTTCTGACCATACTAATACTATAGAAAACAAAGACGTTAACGCAGCAAGTAACTTATACAGTAGTGGTTGGAACACATTATAGTACAAATAAGCAACTCTAGGTGGCAGTCTTGATCTGGTTGAGTTAAAAGTTAAATAACCGGTGTGCTTTGCGTTGCAAATGTCCATTAGCGTTGAAGAAATTTTGACAAGCTGGTTCCATTCATAATGAAATCGAAAATAATTTGCTCTGACTTTGTGCAGCCTATATGACAGGGAGACTAGGTAGTCCTCAGTTATCTGACTTCTCGTCATAGTTAATGATGTGGCAGCCGCGTCGGGTACTTGGACGAGGAGATCATCTATCCAATCTACAAATGGGCCTTCTCGTAGTGACTGAAGAGACTTTATTTGAGCCGAAATGTTTTTAAAATTTGACTCCGATTCAAGAAGGTTGTCATGTAAATTTGGCGCATTTGTTTCTAAGATTGCCAATCGTGCATCAGATGAGGCTTGAAGCAGTAAGCTTCGTGGTATCAAAAAATAAGTTAGTATATAAAAACCAATGCTTAAAAAAAGTACCTGAACAACACCAACACCCATGAACCACATAGCCAGAATCAAGGAGTATGTATGAGATAATGCGATAGCAAGCGCCTTCAACGAGGTCCTAAATCCACTAAGCTCCGTTCTTGCATTTTAAACAATGAAACTGACATTGAAAATCCAGCATAAAAAACAAAGTACAGTAATGCGCATGCTCCGATTGTAAGCGTGAGTAGTTGTTGTCGGGCACTCCCTCTTACACCGTCTCGAAGTTTTTTGTATGGTTCATAATTCCCAGATTCCATATATCCTTGAAGAATTGGTAAAACAAACCTCACGGAAATTAGTTAACCCTACTATCGATCATATGTACGTACCATGTAAGAGCAAATGCGAGCCAGTAAACCACACGCCATAATGCAAAAGTAGCTCTCCGAGGTAAAGACAGCAAAGGCTGCGAAGATGAAGTTGACGAGGCGAGATCTATCGGAACAAGCAAAATAATATTAAACGGAATATATACGGCACAAAACAAAGATATCAATAAGTAAGCCGGAAATCGTTTGAAAGTGCAAAAGTGATAAATGATTCCCACAACATAAATTGCCAAAATACCGAAACCAGTAAGTGATAACCACAACTATTATAAAAATAAGATCAAAGTCAATCATTATGTGAAAACAGCTCGTACCATTTGCTCAAGCTCTAAACATTCTTTTATATAGATGGTATGTAAATTATCTATTTTATTCAATTTAATTGGTAACGTTGTATTGGTAAATTTAAACCCTTACCCCGGCTAATCAAATTTACTGGATAATTTAACTTACGCCAAGTGCTGCATATAGTTATCGAAGAAATCAAATACAATCCAATAAAAGTCGAAAATGAACAAAGTGCAACGATAATTTAGTTATATTTAGGTTTGTGGAGACATGTTCTAGTCAATCGATGCTGAAAGTTCTCTGTGAACTTCGAATTCTTAGAACGACACCAGCTCGTGTGATAAGTATATTCCGTAACAGCTGTGATAGCTAAAGCTTCCATCTTTTTGAACGTCACTTGCTATTCAGAGAGTGTGCTAAGAATTCCCGAACCGATAGAGAGTAATCTTCACCTTCTGCTCTTTTTTGTTGGGTTAATTTCACTTTTTTACCATACGCAAACAAATAATGATAAGCTTGGTAAAATACTACCGCTATACACGTTTGCCGACTTTCTTATTTGTCAGACAGACAAAAAAGGTGATAGTTAAAGCATAACTCAATACTGTAGAGAACGTGTGATGAGTTGAATTTAGTTGCTTAGGGTTTTATTGTGAGCCGCGCCAAGTGGAAAGTATAAACAATATATGTAAACAGAACGCTAAATCTGGACGCGTACTCCGCCCATACAAAGCAACCACGGCTTTGTCAAAAATCTGATCCAATAGCAGTTTATTGTTTATTGACTGATCTCAACCAATTATTTTGATATTATTCAAGAATATCATGCAGACCAACCGCATTCCAATACCACCACTTCACGAGTCCAGGACAACTTGTGAATTGCAATCAAATTCCAGCTACTTTAAGCAAGCAACTACATCCTATCAGTTAATGTCTAAATCGAAGAACGGTTTACAGCTTTCAAATCTTTTGCATTCCACCAGTGGTCAGTCAATTTCAGTACCACGCTCGCTTCGACGATTTGAACATGGCTTGGAAGAGCAGAGGCTTTACACGTCAGTGGCTACAGCGATAGATACGGAGTCGTCTAATAGACTGTGCTGTGCAAACTCTGCATACGGCACGGAGTTGCACCGCTCCTTAGAAACTAGGACGGCAGCGAGTATATCTTTCGCTTGCCAATCCGTGAATTACTCTTTAACTGATCAGAGTCTTCTGAACGCCTTGAGACAGCGTGCTAGAGCAGAAAATGATAAGTTGATGCGTGTTGCTAAAACTACTGGAAGTTCCCTTGACTGGCAACTAGCACTTACAGTAAATCAATCGGACCTCCCTCCAGGGTGTGAGTTGGGAGAAACCAATTCTACAGAACAGCACGGTCGTGACATTGTTAAAAATCAAGATTTAAACTTTCTCGTGACTTCAGAAGTTACACAAGTGCTTTGTTGTGTTATCATAAGTACTTTTGATTTTATCATATGGACGGTTTCAAAATGTATATCAAGACCAAAATGTTGTGCATGTCTGTCACATTTGTTGCAAGCTCGAAGCATCACTCAAGGCAAAGTGTCGCATAAGCTTGATGGCGTCCAGCATCGTACCGATACAGTGAATTGGGCACTATTTCCGCAACGCGGGGTACTTCACAAAATATCTGTCTCGCATTTAACCGCGAGGCTTCTACTTGTAATAATTTGGCTTCGTCATGCTTATGTCGTGGCTTATATCTCGGTGGCACTGTTTAAACGTGGTCCAGTTATAAAAATTTCAAAATAGTACCTAAAAAGCAAACAAAAATTCCTGTCACGTAGTTCTCTTTGTGTTCTAGATATTCAGTGAGCTAAAACCACAGAGGTTTATCTGTGATACGGATGGTAATTCGGGTTCCCGCGATAGAAGCTCCCTCTACCCCTCAGCTGACCGCGCCCTGAGCCACGTGTTGATTGCCGCGGTCCGTTTAGTGAGTTCCGGAATGCTCTCGGTCCACTAGGAATGTTCCCTGAGAGCCCATTGTGACTAGCAGAAGTTGACAACTCCGCGCCTTGCGCGCTTTCTACATCAAAGTTTCGTTTCCATGGTGCTTCTCGAGAATCATTTCCATTGTCTACTCTTTCGCTTTCAATCTCTGGCGCTGCACATCATTAGAAAATTTTCATAAAGTCTCAGCGCACTTACTACTTGAGAAGCTTTGTGTAGTTTTCTTGCTGTCGCTTTGTGTAGACCCCTACGGATATTAACATAAGAACTCATGAAGCTATCATGGTGCTACACCTACCCCGTGTAAAGCACTACTAGATATGCGTGATTCAGAGTGACCTTGTCGGTACATATATTCTCGTCCGTGATTAGTTGGTATATGCTGCTGCCGCTGTTGCGGTGCATTGAAGTTAAAAAACACATTTTGGCTGTTTTGTAGATTTGTGGCTTGCGCAGGTGGTTCACCGGTCTGAAATTGCTGCAGGGCGACAAGCATGTACGCCTGCATGCTATGCCAGTATTTCGCAAGCATAGCTTCGCTTACTCCCGATTGATAGTATGCATCAGATTCATCATATTCTCCTTGTGTAGAGTTTTGTTGATAGTTGTCTTCGAGATTGCTGTACTGGATTCGTCCGTCATCATCCAAATCAGCCTTTTCCCGACCTCGAGGTTGCGCCTTTTTTACCTCTACCTTTTAAAATTAGTGTGACCCAAGAATTTCATGGAAAAAATACCATTTTTCCGCCGATCACCAATGGACAGTTTGCAATGGTGTTATCTACACCTGCATCAGAATCAAAAGTTATGAACCCAAATCCTCTGGATCGTCCTGTTTCCTTGTCAATCATTAAGCTTGTATCTAATACCCGACCAAAAGGAACAAATGCATCACGAAATTCTGCTTCATTAACATTAGGTGCAATTCCACCCACAAATATTTTGGAGGTCTTTTCTTGCTCGTCCTTTGGAATTGCTCGCTTAGGGTCAATCTTTAACAATGCTATAAGTATTACTGAGGTATTGACAACATTGAGTTCACGTACAATTTTGCCATCAAGGTAATGTTCCTTAACCATCACGGTATTGACACACTTCGAATCTCTGAAAGTCAAAAATCCAAACCCTCGCGATCGACCTGTCGAAGGGTCTCGCATTACTTGGCATTCAGTCACTTCACCAAACTGCGAGAAGTATTTGTTCAAGGACTCTAGAACAGGCTGTTAAATGTTGTATTATGCTTCATTGTATTCGACCTTTACCATCTGTTGTGTCCCAATTAAGACCGCCTGGAGTAACGCCTTAATGGCAAACTGCAAAAAAAAAATGATTACGTACCAATAAACATCTTGCTAATAATCGCGAAATCAGCTGAAATTCTAAAAGCACATCAAAGCTCATTCACCCGTCTTCTCTCGAAGAATCATCTGTCTCTCGAGAATCATTTTGATTGTTGGTAGATTGTTCAGCCTCCGCAGTATTTGAAAGCTCAGTTGAAGTCCCATAATCTTCTTCGGTCTCATTATATTCTTCGCCCAAGTGACTACCATAATAGGCTGCTGGAGTTTGCGCCTTGCCGAGATCAGGCTTCTTTATTGTTTCCTCATTCTCATCTCCACTAAAGCAGGTTAATGTGCGTTACATAAGCATAAACAAAAACGGTCATACTATAGATCTTGAAATAACGCGTCTTCATCATTATTGGATGTCATCTGGTTTACAACATGTGATGATTGCTAGTTTCCCTCTAGGTGTGCGATTGACAACTCCAGGGGTAAGGGTTACACTAAGGTTCTACGTTTTATATTCAATCTGGTTATCTTCAGCAATTCATCTCTAAGCAGAATCATGAGTAGACACTGCTTTGAAACAAGAGAAATTCTGTCTAATAAAGTAGACGAAAAAATGGATGCAAGCGAAGAAAAACAAAAGTCTGTTGAGCAAATAGCTCTGATACTATCTCAAATGGATCAGCTTGGCTGTGACCAGCAGGAAGAGTGGGCCCGTCGTTCAGAAATAGTCGCAGTGATATTAGACGAGTGGAAGCACGAATGGGGACAGCTGGAGACTGAGAAAAGAAAGAATGTCAGAAGCGGCTCGTTACGATCTAGACGAATGTGGCAAACGAATGAGGAATCCTGAGCAGGCTTATCGAAATCTTTTTTTCCATAATTTAGGTGGAGCAATGGCATTGAACACCCGTTTTTGACAAGAATTGGAAGATGCTCTACATTGAGCATACTGCGATGCTCTGTCTGGGCTGCTGAGACTTTCTCGTATGATTCGGGCTCGTCTACTGTCCGGGCCGATTGAAGATCTGCGCACGTTGTGACTTGCGACGTCAAGCTTTAAAAGCTTTGAATTCAAATCATAAAGCGTCTGATGATATGTTTCGTACGTTTCTTTATTTGCATTATCAATCTTTGATCTTACTTGTTGCAAGTCTATAATAGTTAAAGATAATTCTTGTTGGATACTAATTTGGCTATACCTAAGAAATCTTTGTTTTTATTTTCACTGCGACACACAGAATTGTCCCCATTGAAAGGTTCTACTCGGAAGGTGCTGCTGTAGCTGGAAATCAAAGCTGAAGTTGATTTGGGAGCTAATATGTTTGTCAGTATATGATGTATGCTTTCACTAACAGCAAATCTACCCTCTATGTTTAAATTTGTATATGCTTCACACTTCGCGTCAGAATGCGCCTGTAATGATTGATCTACAGAGATAACTTCGTAGGAGCCTTTGTAAGAGCCAAAAGTTTATAATCTTCTCAATAAATACCTTTTCCTGAATTTTTATTTGTCCCCAATTTATAGAGCTCATATGCCGGTAAAGTTATATTAATTGGCTCGGAATTTTTTGTTGTCAGTGAAATTTGAGAACTATCATTATCATGTAATGCGTTGGAAAATAGACGGTCATTGCCGTCATTTGACGCTGTACTAGACTGCAAAGTCAGTGATGACCTATCAGGGACCCAAACTGTCCGTTCTCCGTTTTCTGAATCAATCCATCTGCCTTTTTGTCGTTTTGGAGGAAGGTATGTTTCGTAATATTGAAGAAAATCAGAGTAAGTTTCTGGGGTTCGAGACTCTTGACGCGTCATTTGCTCAGTCTAATGTTAGCAAATAGTTGGCTGACTGCAGACTATGAAGATTATAGAGCGTTAAAAACCCATAGCAGATGTGAGTATTGGATGCAACGTGTAAAAAAAGGGCTTTGAGACATCTAATTTTACCGAAGTAGTTGAGGGTACAATTTTCAGGGGCCGGTTGGCAAAAAGGGGGACGGACGGCTCAAGCTTAGCGCTTGATTGTGCGTTAATTGTAACTTTAAATGACACCTCACTAACTTACTCCAGTTTAAACTAATCGCTTATCTTGTCACGTGGCAAACTTTATTTGATACTCGGATTATATACGATGTTGATCCTATTCTGCAAAATATCGTTTAGCTAATAACTATAAGCCCCCAATTTATAGCTCTTGTGGCTTGGATTATTAGTAAATGGTGTCAACATTTTGGTTAAAATGATGTCGGTGTCAATTGCACGCGGTGTCCGGGTAAGTACCACATTCCGTTGAAGGTAAGTGTCTAGTTTTACCCGGCCGTCTTTGTTGACGTGGTGCAATACGTAAACCCATCTGATGCTCACCAGTCTACTCTACTCTTTTTTACGCGCGCTTCTTCAATCGAACCGTGGTTATCTGTATTACCGTATTAAAAGGTGTCATCAAAAGTTTTTTAGTTTTCTGAACTGTGATTCTGCGCGTAATGTCTTCGTTACCAATGATACCGCGTCGCGTCTTGGGAGAGGTATCTGCAAACACGGTGAATTCTTTCTCGGCTTCAAAGCCTGTGATTGCAGGTCTTTCGTGCAGTACAGACTCTACAGCGTGTGCCCCTACGAAGCCTAACGTGTCAGTAGAAGGGTTTGACCGCGTTAAACATTCTAATGACGCGACATCTTTGCAGCTTCAAGCGCAAAAGAACGCGCATGGCATGTCATTTCCTAAACAGGTACTTACAGTTTTAGCATCTGAAAGTTCACCTTTTAACTTTGCTATAGACTGACAATGAGATGTCGCCGACGCATCGTTCTAACTATCGAAAGGTAAATTGCTTCGCCTACTCACTACTCAACTTATCTGACTTGATTTCAGCATGCTGATCGCCTACGCATGAGACTTCGACTGGCCTACTACAAAGTGAGAGTCAATAAACAAACTAGCTCATTCTTAGACTTGTCGTGTCCAATGGCTGAACTACCGAGACATATGGCGGACCGATCTGATGCCAAGCCGGCACATGATCACCAAGATGTCTTTGCTGATGCTACTTCGGTCGCCCCGAATTCACGCTCTGCTAAATTATACAGTGCTCATGTGGATGCATCGGCTAGCATTGCGGCTATAAGACTTCAGAGTCTTCCTGCGGTCATGTCGGATGCCGCAATTAGAATAGCTACCGGAACACAGAAACCTCAGTTACCGTCTCGCCGTAAAAAAGCGTCGCGGTCTCATACTCCAGGCTCCGTGCAACTTCGCCATTCACACCTTGACGCGTACGACGCAGTCAGTTCTATTAATAAGCGGAGAAAAACAGCCAAAAGGCAGACAAAATCTTTATCTACGGGCTTGCAGTCTGCTATTGGAGGCAGGTGGGGTTCATCCACAGCCCGTCGCAACACCATTGCGACGGGCAATATCACACCCGAGGCTAATATTGTAACTCCTGCACGCAAACGCCCCAGCTTGCCGAGTGGACGAAAGTTACAAACTTTGCCGAGTCTTGGTGCGGATCATGAAGTTGCTCCTGGAATATTCAGTAGTCCCCTTAAGAGTGCGCTGCCTAGTTCTGCTATCAAGGGAACACCAGGTCAAATAGGCGCTGCGCGCAGTCTACTTGAACTGGGTGGACTTTGAATCTATTGTAGGGTTATACCATATAAATAAGCATTATGTACATTATACCCTTTGTCATATTTCCGTAATGTGTTAAAAACTTTCAAATCTTTTACTGATGTTCCAACTCCTCAGGTCCTGTCGTTCAGCCCAGCCTAAAACTTCACCGTTTCTCTTGATTGGTTCTACTCCGGCTCCAGGAACGAGTCCTGGATGATTGACATGTACAGATTCGCCATTTGTGTGTGTCCACTTACTTAAACCATCAATATCTTTAGCCCAACCGTCTCCACCAGCAAATATGTCTTCAATGCATTCTTCTGCCGGTAGCTCGCCTTCCTGACGCTGCCAAGAAGCAGTGAGTGTTTTTCGATATAAACTAGGTGTCGTTTGAACGCCTACTGCCAGTGATGAAACCACATCTATATTTTTAACAAAATCATATCATTAAGCTCGTGAGCACACGTACGTAATGGGTCATCTTTATGTTCTTGTATGACACCAGTGATCCCACCAAAGACTTGCCCTGCAGATAGAGGTGGCCTTATCCGTCAACTTTAATTTACCAACCAAAACATTAGTCAACATACGTAGAATATCCAGTATCTCCCGAGAGTTGTCGGCAGTCAAGTGTAATCTAATCAATGAACACCATCTCAATTGTAAATGACATGTAGTCTCATACCTTCAGTGTCGAGTTAATTTTGCTATCTTGCAATAAATACCGTCGTCCGGTAGGCTTCTCCTTGACATATTCGGCTATATTTAACTGTAGAGTGCCTAGATCCATCTTCTCTCCAGAGTGTTCGCTCACAACTTCAAACACAATATACTTGTCCGACAGCAGGCCATATCTGTCTATGAACATTCGCACTTTCTCAATCTCTCGCACACTTTCCCAGGACGCTTTGTGCTCCTTGATTGGCGCTTTTTCTGTTCTACCACGAGCATCACCACGAGCTGTATCCCGGATATGCCACCTTACAAAGACGTAACCGGACACAAGCGGGATATTCGATAAATCATGAATAGTGAGAGTGACCGCAAACTTTGCGCGCCTAGACTTAGGTACTAGCACGTTCATGGTAGTCACAAGTTATCGCATTTTATCCTAATTATCTGCTCTGATTATCTATCTGTGCGTGTTATTTAAGCACGAATACGGTCGGGTCCAGTCACCCTAACCCGAAGAGATCCTTTCTGGCGTCTCATTCATTTTTAATTTAAAGGCGAACTACTTTTTGCAAATATCTTGTTCATTTTGATTGGATATGATATTAAGTGTGAAGCAGTACCCAAAATTAAATTAAAAACCAAATTACGCTCTAAATCCACTATAACACCATGATATGTAATTAATCGTCCAATCGTGGTCTTCCTGTTCCATTCCCATTGGCCTGCCCATTTTGCAAAGGACTGTCTGATGGCCTTTGTACAGCAGATCCCCAGAAATCAAGCCAAGCCACAGCATCTACACCCCGTTCGTCTTCATAAACATACAAAATCTCATTTGTGCTCTCATGCAAAAATCGAACGTTCTCCCCAGTTATGATATGAACTAGTGCTCCGCTCTCCACATGACGAATTTCTATAAAGCTCGGTTCGAACGCCATGATATATGGATATGACAATGCAAATGACTGGGGTAACCCTTCCCAGTGAATCATCCAGTCCAGACGGGACCGCCAGCCATTAGCGTCAACAAAGAATGAAAAATCAGAATAATTGAGTAGAAACTCGCCGTTAAGTCTATAAATGGCAATCGGCTTTAAAACTTCCTTGTGCATAACAAAGTCCAGAGATGTGTCTGCAGGGTGTAGGAGTGACTGTGTATCCAATGTTTCCAAAGATACAATTTCAAATCCCTTCGCACAACCAATACAAACCTTTGACTTTAGAAATGACAAAGAAATTGCTTCTGACGGAACATAGAAGTCCTTAAATAGTTTCAGTCCTTCGTTTTGACTTTGCAGCAACCTTCGAAAGGCAGTTTGCTTTTTCCCTCTAATATGAGGTTCCTCCGGCTCCAAAGCGCGAACTGTAGTTGTCATGGCGTTTGTTCTGACTGTACAAACAAGAACTCTTCCCAACGACACACCTGATTTGAAAAAGTTTATGTGCGTTGCAATTTTTTTTGGTCGCCTCGCAGCAGCAGCAGCCGGTGCACTACCGGTTCCTCCATTTGCCAAACTACTATTTCCACCATCTATTTCCAGTGAATCTAATGACCAGTAAAGAAGCGTTTTATCTGACAATGCAAGCAACATCGAATACTCTTCAAGCACCTCCATTTGTGTTATGTTGGACACTGCTAATACTCTCTGTGGCTTCTGAATACTTGTCGAACCTCTAGCCGGTCGCGTATCCGACATATATATACCACTGTCAGTGCCGTAGAGCATTTTACGTCCGCCGTCAAATGGCGCGGCACAATTAACACGATTTGAAGCGTCAAATGTTCCTGTGCATAGCAATGTTCTGACATAAACACCAGACCGTTCTCGGAGTACTTTTTGCTGCGCTGAGATTGTTTCTAGCCACTTCTTTCGGCTAGCATAAGTCTGAGCGTACAAGACTAATTCGTATCCTCGCCGGCCCAAATGATAGAAAGTAATTGAAAACTTTCCATTCTGAGTTTCCGAACGAGATGGAGCCGAGCGCGCTGTCGGGATAAGCGAAGACGAAGGGCGCTTACCTGAACCATCCTCAGTTTGTGAGACGATCAATAATTCCAGCGGGATGGGCTAAAATGTCAAAATACAAATCGACATGATAACAGGCTATACACACCTTCCGAAATACTTTGCATTGCTCTCTTCTATTAACAACTTTTTTTCTCACAAAGAGCAGGCAGTGATCAAGCAAGTAAACACTGACATCTCCTTGCTGATCTTGAACTTTCTTCTTCAGAGTTCCCTGGAAGAGTATTTGTCTTCCCTCTTCAGTCAACTTGAGATCGACATATTCTCCTGGTGGAAAGATCAAACTTCGGCTTAGTTGCATAAGCTCATATCTGTTGTTCGCTTTTCCTGTCTCCACGTTCACTTTATGCAAAAATTCCCTAATTAGACCAATTGACTTGTTCAAATTCTCTCGGTCCGGCGAATCAGCTGGAGAATATTTTAACACTTGTTCTAGAAGTAACGGATATTTAGCAAGACGAGTAGTGGGCTTCGTCAAATATCCATTCAATTCAAGCTTCCTAGACTCTGCCATTCTTTCGGTATCATCAACAAACTTTGAGAAAATAGGATTTGTGGCTTTCTCTCTTTCAAACTCATGCTTTCCATAAAGTTGATTTGCACCATATTTGATGAATGGATAAAATTTGGGCACGTGCTCCAACAACACATCACCAATTCGTTGCACAATGTGAGCCTGTTGCTGTCGCACGGTTAAAGCTTCTGCAAGACGTGAATTGATAGCGTGAACTTCCATCACATTAGAAAACACAGTTCTAATGAATTTTTCTCTGCGATGTTCTGGGATTATATTGGACTTTCGTAGGGGTATTATCCAAAAATCACGAATATACTCCAAATCTTTAACAAAATCCCGTTCAGTGTAAATTACTTCACAGATAATCTCCTGTCGCATTCTTTCACGGTCATCTACCAAATCCGCGATTTCTTTAGGCACGGAATAAATCCATAACTTGTCTTCTTTGTCGTTTTCTTCAGTGTTCAATGACCAAGTGGAGTTTTGCCGACGAAGGGTACCCGTAGTGGACGATATTTTAGTAGCTTCATTTGGCGATGTAACGGAAGCAACCGCAGTTGAGACAGTCGAGCTTGTAGGATGCAACTCCTTTACCCGAAACTGCTGTTCTAATCGCTTCGGGCAATGAACAGCATAACAGACTTGTGATCTTGTACATGTAGGAGAATAACACTCCGTCATAAGCATAAAAATGCCATTGATTCCAGCCACAAGATTTTTAGCTGCCTGCTTTGACGAATTCTCCAAGGTCACAGTAGGTGTCGTCGCCGGTGAAGAAGTCGGAGGGGACGCTGTAGAAGAACGATGAGTAAACTCTTCATCGTTTTCTTCGTAGTAGTATTCATCGTCATCATACTCCAGCTCTGGCGTTGTAATTGGAGTCGCTCTAATTTCGATTTCGGGTGCATCACGCAATTGGTAGACCTCATACTGATGGTCCCGCAATTTATGGACATAAGTTACATCGTGGAACAGCTTCATCGAATCCAACGCTCTGCCAAGTAGCAGTGCAAGCGTGCGATCTGGGGTCTGCAAAATGTGCATAAGCAGCTCAATAGCTTCAGCCCCAGTGAATGCATTCTTGTATGTTAAACCATCCTTCACTCGGTCGCCAGCTTGGAGAAACTCAACAAACGCTTGAGCAACCGCTGACAGCAATGCTGGGTAAACAAGTGGCATTCCCCGCGACGCCATAACAATTGTCGAATGAGCATGTGCATTTGGATGTGCAAACGAATACGACGACACTGGAAGAGACGGGACCTGGGATGTCAGAGATGGTCGAGATGTTATTGAGCCAGCCGATGCAAACTCTCGTACATTTGCTCTTTCTAGACTAAACGTCGGTGTAGCGGGTACTGATGGTGATCGTGCCGATGCAGTTCCAGCGGAAGGTCGCTTCTGATTATGACCACCGCTATTAATATTTGCAGCTGCAGCAAGATTGTGACCACTTTGAGGATGTCGAAGCTGCTGCGCGGATAATCGGGGTGTGGGTCCAAGCCGTGTTTGTTGTTGTAAATCCGTTGAAGACTGCTGTTGACGGACAGTCGTGAGCAATGGCTTCCTACGTTGCACCTGAAGTTGAGGTTGAGCAGACAGCTGTGGTGACGAAATTGCCTGTCGTAAACGCGAATGGGAACCAGGCGATGGTCTGGCAGGAAAAGGATTGTAGTAGTCAGCCGACGGAGAATGTGGAAGATGAACAGAATCTGGAAGATCGGCCATAATGCATGCCGAAGCCAATTCCACTTGAGCCAAGAAAAGCAGAACGCAAAGATAGATTAATATGTCGTTTTGGTGCCAGAATTTATTAAACGAAGGCCATGAGAAGTGAAAATAACTGAGTAGGTACTATGATGATTATGGTAAGATATAACATTATGCAGTTATACTTTAACTATTTGCTGCATGTGTGCTTCGCATAACTGCAGCATGACTGGTGTGCGAATGGCTTATCGTGGCCATTGCAAATCAATATATTTTACCCGGCCATGGCTATCTGCAGTACTCGCCCCTGCGACCGGTCCAGCTTTCTCGTTCTTGTCGCTTCACAGCATCTTCGTTTTTCTACTTTTTATTGTCTCCATCGACTATAAACAGACCTCCCTTCATCATGGAAATGGAAAACGAGCTTGCACCTTCCTTTGCGCCATTCTTTGGATTTGCCGGGTATGATATTTTGTGTTTACATTTTTCACAGAAGTCGTCGATTGCTTGGTGTTTATTTGGGTTCTTTTCATTGGCCCAGACTCAATGGGCCCACGTCAGTTACAATGTTTTTAATTTAGTCGGTATAAGGTCCTGTTATATTTTTGAATTAAAGTCGTCGCAGATATTGGTGCTAGCATTCTGTTATTTGACGGTTGGTGGTTGCAATTCAGTCGCGATTGGTGCTACAACGACACAGTTACAGTGCGCGCAGAGAAGTTAATCAGCAACTTTTTTTCAATGAACAATGTTTGTTAGTTTAATATTGGCAAGACGAAATTTATGGGAACTAATCGGAGATTGTTCAGACGACTTCTGTGATCATACTTGTGTCTTCTCTCTTTTACTAATCTCAATTTAGATGCGCTTCGGCTATCATTCTCTCATCTCTTGGCTCTGCCATCGGAACGGCTAAGAGTGGTATTGGTATTGCCGGTGTTGGTACTTTTAAACCGGAGTTGATTATGCGGGTACATAATGAGTTTTGAATTGTCTTGGCCATAAGATAACATTAATTTGTAGAGTTTGATTCCTGTCATTATGGCTGGTATTTTAGCTGTGTATGGTCTTGTCGTCAGCGTTCTCATCGCCGGTATGTTCTTGCTGCATTTTCGAAAAACAATTTTTCCTAACCTCATTAGGTGGAATGGACCCTGGTGAAGAATACACTCTTTTTGCCGGATTCATGCATCTTGCATGTGGTCTGTCCGTCGGTTTCTCAGCTCTGGCTGCCGGATACGCTATTGGCATTGTTGGTGATGAGGGTGTTCGACAGTTCATGCTCCAGCCTAGAATGTTTGTTGGCATGGTTAGTAATGTTTCATTCAGAGTGATTTGTATGTGTGTTTAATTCGTATCTAGGTTCTTATCCTTATTTTTGCCGAAGTTCTTGGTCTCTATGGCCTGATTGTGGCTCTCATCCTCAACACCAAGGCCACAGCGGCTTAAACGTGCATTAGCAAGGTTTTGCGGTTCAAGTGCCGCTGTGTTTTGTGCATTTCTCGTGGAGGATTTGGGTAGGTGTTGATGTTCATATTCTTCTGGGTTGGGGTTGTCCTTTTAAAGAAAAGGGTTAGTTTTGGTTTTTAGTAGAGAGTTTCCGCCAGAGAGTTTCTGTTAAATACACTTTTAGCTAGATCTTAAACAGAAAATTGTTGGAAAAAGTATGCTGTTGTGTAGCCGCTATGCGTCGTGGCTTGTTGCAGACCTACATGTATAAGATGCGCAGTAGCCGGAATACATGATTAAAGCGTAGAATTGTTAGGACGAGTTACATTAAAAACAAAACTTATGACCGTTAAACACCCAATATTGAAGCAATAAGTGAAAGATGAAGAAAAAGTGAAGTATCACAGGGCTTTTTATACAAATCAAACTTGACGCAATCAGCCTCGATAGGACAGTACCACTATTCTTATTTGCAGGAGGCCAAAATAAGAATGACGGCACAGGCAAGACACAGCTAATCAGAAAATACAAAAGCAACATTAAAAATTTATAATGCAACCTTTTGCCTATACCGATTGGCGCCACAATGGATCAGAGCATTACTCCATTTCTGCGCTTTTCCTGACTAACGCCCTAACTTTCTTCTTGAAAGATGGATCTAGTTAAAATATAAGCAGTAGTTCATTCTCCTAATAAGTGGCATTACAGTTATCTCTCAGTTCGCGTGCTGCATCGATGTTTGCTGGAGAGTCCGGATTAGGCGATGAGAGCATCGCAATAACACTTAGCAATATAGTCTCAGGTGTATGGACCGGAAGCCAGCGCTCGCTATATAGTTAATAGAAAGCAAATAAAACGCATTCTAGCAAAAGTCATACCCTGCATCTTCGTAACCGTATTTGTCTTCGCCAGGGGGATGTAAGATACTTATGCAGACGGTACCATCTGCGTAAACTATAATGTTGTTATTACCAAGTTATCGTAGACCAGACTTGCTACTATAGACCATTTGGATGCCACATGGGCGTTTCAAACTTCATGGTTGGGGGCTGCAATGGATATTCTTCCGGAAATGTGAGTTTGGCCTTGAAGAAACCTCCCTCATATAACGTGTCGTCCGGACCGATCAAGAGAACTTCCCAATTGTAAATGTTATCATCAGCCAATCCCGCTGAAATTCCTTTCCATCAAGTCAGTATAAGGAGCACTCATAAAACACGTGAAGCTCTTAATTCACTATCGATAGCTACTAACCTGGGATACCATTACGCGATATCTCGCGGAGTTGACGCCGTAAAATAGTTTCAGACGCTCTGCTTGCCATAATAATGTAACTCCGTAGTGTCTAAGTGCAATCAACTTCCGCTAAAGTTTACTATAAAATACAAGCAAGATGAACAATCTGTAATTTATAGGGCTGTGTCAAGTCAGTCAAGTCACTCTGATTCACGCCGCCCGGGCCGACTCGATTTAACCTTCACAGGTTTCCAGCACGATTTGAATCTAACGTAAACTCTGTACGTCTATCTTAGAACTACTTCTACTTCTTATCAATAGTAAAAATGCATAAATTTCTATACTAGTTGTATTATTTTACATGTAAATCAACCAGCTTATGAAACCTTGTAAACTTTTTCCGTACTTCCTTTGTCATAAACGGTCTCAATTTAAGCCTTCAGAACTTTTAAATCAGCATCTGACATCTTGCCTGCGCCGACAAGACGCGCAGCGGTATCAACAAACACAGACTTCAAAGCGGCCCTGTCGGGGGTCTCGCTGAGCTTCTGTGCAAATTCCACTAACGCTACGTCGTCGATCTTCTCCAAAATAAGATCGACGTCGTTAAGAGTGCTATCGATAAGGGCAGCAGGCACGGTGCCGTCGACGAAATAATTTGAATCCTTTACAGAAGCTTTAACTGTTCGTCTGTGTTTCTTCTTAGCGTTCTTAGCAGACTCCTTCGCCTTCTTGGAGTTCAGCTTGTCTTCCTTTGCACGTTCTTCATCCTCCTTCGCCTTGCGCGCGGCCTCTTCCTTTGCTTTAGCCGCCTCCTCGGCAGCTTTGCGAGAATCCGCTTCCCTCTCCCATTTCTTCTGCTCTTTGGCTTTGCGTTCCATGTCCTTAAACATCTTGACTCTTGGATCCAAAGACAAACAGTCATCAACAAGTTTTCTCAGTCTAGCGGTGTCCTCAGTCTTCCGTTTCTGTCTGGCAGCCTTATTTTTACGTTCAACATGTCGCTTGTTGTCACGGTTATCACTGTCATCTGGTACATCTTCATCCAAATACTCGAATGTACGCCAAGAATCAAAATTATAAAAGAAACTGTAAAAGTGATCAACATCGGTCTTGATAGACTTTTCGTCACCAAGTACTGGAACAGGCTGTCTCTTGGAAAACCGGCCTTCAGCAGCAAAAACGGGTCCCCATTGCTTGAAAAAGTTTCCTTTAGACTTACGGCCAGGTGGTAACACATCAGCACCTTCGTCGACTGAATCGTACTGACGACGCTTTACTGGGTCCGACAAAATCTCCATAGCTATTGAACTCTGTAAGCTTCAATCAGTTAAGCAAGAGCTTTGCTTATACTAACCTTTCTGAATACATTTGAAAAATCCATCATCGTCAAGGCCCCCGGAAGCAGCTTTCTTATCAGGGTGATGCTTCAACACTTTCTTTCGGTCTGCAAGCATTAGAGACATTCTTTTGCAATTGCGGAACACATACGAGCACGACGAATCTGGTCATCTGTCGCCTTGAATCTGTACTTTGACAATCCAAGAACCCTGTAATGATCTTGACCCTTGTCAATGTTAGTAAATGTAAACAGCTTTACGCTATGATTCAACTCTTTACCTTCCATTCTTTCGGGTCCCGCGAAAGCATCGCTGAATCTTCCTCTTCCTCGTCCTCAGAAACAACTTCTTCCTCCACGTTTTTCACATTAAGTTCAGCCTGAATTCTCTCATCTTCAGACCAGGTACGACCACGAAGAGCACGACGGGCGTGAGACAAGTATTGAGGTCCGACTGGCTCAAGAGCTCTGGGAGTAAACGCTATATTGGAATAAGTATGTCTCGCGGATGACAATGATCCAGTCAATGCGACTTACGAGAAAATGATCTATAAGACACAAAAGTCTTGGCTTCAGCACAATCAGATGCAATAACAGGCAAAACTGCGGTCGCCATTGTATAAATATTGATTTTGGTGCTTAACCCAGTAATGATAGCTTACGTCTGTGAGAGTAGTCCAGGAAGAATATTTTTTAAATGGCTCAAAACGTGTCGCGTTTATGTTTTAAATGCACGGTCAATATAACCGGTTATGTAAATCACAGAATAAGGTTTTAGTGCACGTGCTACAATATACGGATAAGATTCCTCGTCACAACTCAAACGATTCTATCGAGACCCTGCGTGAAGAGAACAGATTTTCTACAATACACTTCTTTCTTTTCTTCTTTCATTATTGCAATGAGGTTCTCTGTTTGGGGATCTTTTACTGCTGCAGGTGCATTATTGTCGCTTGCTACAGCAACTGAACAAGAGGTTTTAGCTCTTCAGCAGCCGACGTCAGCTCCACCACCAAAGACATTACCTCTGAGGTCTATAGAGTGGGGTCAGCTAAATTTTATATCTACTACTGACACGCATGGTTGGCTAGCTGGTCATCTGTTACAGCCTAGCTATGCGGCAGATTGGGGCGACTATACTTCGTTCATTGAGCATATCAAGGAAGAGGCAGATAAACGTGGAGTTGATGTGATTGTTATTGACGATGGTGATCAACATGACGGAAACGGTCTATCCGACGCGACTGAGATTGGTGGGGAGATCAGTCAACAGATTTTGATGATGGCGCCTATTGATCTGATGAGTATTGGCAATCACGAGCTATATCAGTGTGAAGTTACGCAGCAGACCTATGACATGCTTGCTCCCCATTTTGACGGAAGATATCTGACTTCAAACGTTGAAATTCAGTTGTCAAATGGTAGCTGGGTTCACATTGGTCAGCGCTCATATAAATTTACGACACAAAATCAGGGCATTACTGTAATGGCATTTGGTTTTCTGTTTGATTTTAAGCTCAACTGCGCCAACTCGCGTGTTTCTGAAGTTGAGCAGGTTGTGCAGCAAGCATGGTTCCAGGCCGCCCTTCGTGAGCCTGGTGTCGACATGTTCCTTGTTTTTGGACATTACCCTATCCGATTTTGGCCTGAAATGTGGGCTATCCATCGGGCTATTCGTGCAGTGCATAAGAGCATCCCAATTCAGTACTTTGGAGGGCATTCTCATGTTCGTGACTTTGCTGTTCTTGATAGCCGTGCTACTGCTCTCCAAGCTGGCCGATTTTTGGAAACTGTTGGATGGCTGAGCATTGACGGTATTGAGCCAGGCAAAGCTGAAAATAAGCTAGACTACGATAAACCTTTGAAATTTTCCCGTCGTTATTTAGATTTCAACCCGCATTCTCTTAGTTTCCATGCTAACAAGACTCTTGGGCCAGGCGGAACTTTTGGTACTGAAAACGGAAAGGCGATTTCCAAAATTATTGACGATTATCGTGTACAACTAAATTTGACTTATCCGTTTGGATGTGTACCAACCGATTACTTGTTAGAAAAGGCAAAATACCCTGGACCTAACAGTTTACTGTCTCTTTTGGAGGAGAGTGTGTTGGAGACTCTGGTAGGCGAAGACGAATCAGTTCATAACAACTCCCGTTTAGTTTTCATCAACTCGGGATCTCTCAGATATGACATGTACAAGGGTATTTTTACTGTCGACTCTGGATACATTGTTTCCCCATTTGAGAATGCCTGGTTGTACATCCCTCAGATGCCTTACAAGATTGCCAAGCATATTCTATCGAAGTTGAATGCTCTTGACTATATCTTTATGGAACTTACCACGCCAATCTCTCGTACGATGAACGTCAGGCAGCAAAACTTAGGTGATGCATTTGATATTAATGTCATGAACTCTCTTGTATCAGCCATGTCGGAGCCAATGGATCAAGAAGATTTAAAAACCACCGGCTACGTGACTATCGATGACTTTGGGATGGACGGTGATGACACTCCACACAAGCCTTATCCTCTCTATTATCTGCCAAATGCCATTGCCACCAAAGATAAGTTTCCTGAAGACGCCGAGCCGGAGACAACTGATGTTATCTTTCTTGACTTCATGAAGCCTTTCATTCTCAACGCCCTTGCAGAGATTGATCCTTCGACTCCAATGAATGAATGGACGATTACCGAGTATGGAGGAAAGTCGGTCAAGGAGTTGATTAAGGAGTATGTTCGCGGATGGGGAACCGCGTGTTTGAACAATTAAGTCTTCTAGCTTGCTTATGTTTCGTGTCTTCAACAAGACTTTTGGAGGGCGATCAGCGGTGGTGCACATAGTTTGCATATAGGATTGGTTTAATTTTGAGGGTGTGTATGGGGTTACGTTATCTTATGTAACAATGTTAGTTATACAATGCATTATAGATTGATAAAGGTAACGAACTTATTACGGCAAGAAAGTCTACAAACTAAAATAAAGAAACGAACTTTTTATTAAGTACTCATTGACATCTCACAAAGGAAAAGCACATGCCGCTCATTCAAATTTACAAAATAGTAGCAATTCAAGCCCGACGCTTGTCTCTCTCCTCAGCAATGGTAAGTTTAATACCCTTGCCCTTGGGCAAACTAATCAAAGACTTGTGTCCCTCACCAATAACAAAGACATTAGATAGTCGCGTAGCAAACGAGTTCTCAAGAGAATCCTTGATGTGAACAATGTCAAAACCGCCCTCGTGACGCTCACGGTGAGTAATAACACCGATACGACCCATGTTACGACCGCCAGTGACAACAGCAAGGTTTCCAGTATCGAACTTAACAAAAGACTCAATCTTACCGCTGGCAAGGTCTATCTTGACGGTGTCATTGACCTTGATAGCTGGGTCTGGGTAACGGATGGTACGGCCATCATGGGTAACCAGATAAGGAATTCCCTTCTTTCCCAGCTGAACACGCTTAACCTTGCCCAGCTTGTATGCAGCCTCCTCATCGGTGATGCGATGGATGGTAAATCGTCCCTTGACATCGTAGACGAGACGAAAGTGCTCTCCGGTTTTCTCAAGTGAGATGACATCCATGAAGCCAGCAGGGTAGGTGGAGTCAGTGCGAACCTTTCCGTCGACCTTGACAAGACGCTGGTTCAAGATAGCCTTGACCTCTCTACCGTTAAGAGCATATTTCAAACGATTTCTCAAAAAGATGATAAGAGGAAGAGACTCTCCAAGTTTGTGAGGTCCAGCAGATGGTCTGGGTGCCTAAATTAAATCAGCAACAACTTCCATACACACCCGACATGACTATAACATTCACGCGTCTCATCGATTGAAAATGTGTTTGTTCATTGGCGGTTTATAAGATGTGGAGAGAACTTACATAGACACCAGACAGCTTGTCGAGAAGCCAATGCGATGGTGCAGCCAAACGCTTCATGTGTTTCTTACTAGAAGACATATATTAGTTATCCTGTTCGTGATCCTTGACATTCGAAACACATACGGTCCTCTGCCCATGTTGTCGATATTTTGCTGTAAAGAAGTCTGTGAGTCTGCGGGAATCAAGAACAACCCAACCTGTAAAGAAAGTGCACTACTGTGCTTCGTACCCTAACACATTGTTGTTGGAATTATCCAGCTAGGGCTTGCATAAAGCAGTCACGGTCCGCTATTGTGTAGCTTCAGCAATATGACATAAATGCCCTAATCGTCAATTTTAAAGGCGAATTACGCAAGTACTTATCAGCCGCGATTTTTGAGGCGTCAATTGATAATTTCAAGGGTTTAGTGTTTGTAGTGGTCATCTCTATGGTCATTTCTCAGACACTCTACATATTGACCGAGTTTTTGCCCATATATTATTAGTTGTCTCGCTACTAACGGTTGATTCAAGTTATTATCTACTATCGGAATTTACTGTTTGTAAAAATTGTCATATGGTTATTTGAACTGATTTTTTAAAAGAAAGTGGATTATATTGATTAGTTCACGGTGTCAGTTATCCAGCAAGTTTACACCCTCTATACTTCGTGAAAGACAATCATGTCTTTTTTTGGATTTGACCCTTCTGCGGACCCTAAGTCACGTAAAACCGATCCGTCCTTTTTTGATGCAAATGATGTGTATGTATTTGATGACATCGATGTATCATTGAACACGGCTTATTGTTAATTGCAGTGACGAAGATCGATACGATAGTCTGGCGGAGGACCTAGATCAGGATTATGATCGACTGAATGATGAAACGTTTGGAGGGTCTGCCGAGTCTGTTGGAAGAGATTTTGATTTCTGCGCTCAGACTGCAAAAGCTGTGGGGAATGCTCAAACTGACAAAGGTAAAATTATGTTTTCTGGTCAGCGCCGACAGCCTGAGCCAGTTACCAATGTGCGCTTTGTCGACAAGTCGTGGAATTCAACTGCACCTCAAGAGCCGAAAGTGTTCAATATTCCTGACTTGAAACCAATGGCTTCATTGTGGGAGGCTAGTCCTGCACAGTTGCAACAAGTGCCTGTGGCAGCCAGTTCGCAAAGAATGCTAAGTCTTGAAGAAGTAGAAGCTCAGATTATGGCCAGAAAACAGCAGCAAGCAATGCAGACTCAGCAAATGCCTCCGGGTTTTCAACAAATGCCTATGCCTCCGCAGATGTCGCCACATATCCCACCTCCTGGTCAGTTCCCCGTGATGCTTAGTCAACAATTTGGACAGGATGCATCTAAAAATATGAGTCCTTCTGGTCCATTTGCCACTCCTTCTGGTGCGTTGTTGCCTGACGGCCGCCCACCGTCAATGTACGGACAACAGTTTCCGCGTGGATTTCCAGAACAAGAGTCCCGCGATCTTAGGATGTATATGCCACCTATTTCTCGAGGTCTACAAAATCCACAAGTGCCTTCTTCTCCGCAAATCCTTCAGCAACAACAGCCACAACAGCAACAATACATGCGCTATGCGCAGCAACAAGAACAAATACAACAGGCGAGGCCACAAATACAGCAAGGCCTTGCGTCTGAGCCCAATCTCGCAGTCGAGCTTACGGTACAGCCTGTTAAGAGTATGTCGAGTAAACCGAGGTACTCTTCTGTAGATGTTGAAGAGTTGCCTGAAGCAATAGCAAAGACCGAGAAAGAAATGGAGCAAGAACTTCAAGCAACCAGCCTTTCTCAGTATAACGGATTAATGACGTCTTCCGATAAGAATCATGTCACTCGAATTCAGCTGCAGCAGTTATTTACAGAAGATCCATTTACGGAGGATTTTTATTATCAAGTATTCACAGCTTTGCATGGTAATCGAGATGGACAGCCTAGTAATACCGAGATTGCAGAGAAGTATTTAAATGAATACGGCCGTCGGTCTCGATACGGGCTACGAAAACAGCAGGAAAGTATGCAGCGGCTTCAACATCGAGCAATTGCTGCGGCCAAAGCTCATCCTAAGCATGAGCAATATGTGGTAGAGGGTGCACTTGGTAAGATTGCATTCTCTACTGTTAAAGGCCCACGAAGAATTTTGGATGTTGCCAAAAAAGTCGCTGAAGAACGGTAAACACAGCGTTTTTATGATGGCTGTTTAATAATAACGATTTTGTTGGCCTTTTAAGTTGCAATACATTAGTTCTGTGTTGACAGAGTAGTAATATGTCGTAAACGGTTCCGGCTTTTGAAGGCACTTAGGGCTTTCGCTTAATGGTTCCGGTGCTAGCGTCGGCCGAATGCGGTTGCGGCGCCGACTTGCTAAATAAGATGCCCACTTCGACAGAAATGGCGTTTTGTCGCGATCCTCTTTGTGTGTTTAGAAGTCTGCAAGTATTTTCCATTCACTGTTACGCGCTCGGTTAAGCTGCTGTCATCACTCCGGCTTAACCAGCTTATTTTTGTTCAATTGTTTATCGGATCTAAATTACAAGCTGTATAATACAGATCAATCTCAAAATAAGTGAGAAGCAATCAAAGCACACAGAATTTAAAGTCAGATTATGGATTTTTTAGTAGGAACCATGCCTGTCGTAGAAAATCATTCCTGTTTTCTGTATCCTTCATCGGTTTCACCGGGAAATACAGACTCTGTTCAAAAAACAAATGTTCAAAAGCAATCAATACACCACAGCTATCGACGACCCTCACCGTCAAATCTTGCTCATACTGGATCGGTACCCGAACTCTGGGTAGGTAAGAGGTTCGACACGCGTACAGATTTGAAAGAGTTACTGAAAACGTTGGCCATAAGGGATAATTGGGAGTTTTCATGTGTTAAATCAAATGCGACAAGATATACTGTCCGTTGCAAAGACCTGACTTGCAACTGGTATCTTCATTCGTCTTGTCCCAAGTCATACTGTTTAAATGCAAGTTTTGCTTCAGACACGCCTTTTATTATCACGGTATATAGGGGACTACATTCTTGCACCAAGCGTCATTCCCGAAATAGCGTCGCGTCGTCGGCATGGATTGCCCGTCAAATCGTTCCAATTCTTCACGTTAATTCGCAATATGCACCAAACGATATTGTACTTCATATGCAAGAGCAATATCGTATCACAGTTTCGTATAAGCAGGCTTGGAGAGCTCGGGAAGCAGCGACTGCTATGTTGGAGTCGCGTCCGGCCTGTTGGCAATTGGATGAGCAAATTAAAAGGTTCTGTGTCCTTTTGCAACAAGTAGATCCTGGTGCTCATTTGTGTTTGGAAATGGTGGACATGGCAGGAGGTGGCGCGCTCCAACGTGATCCCACAAAATGCAATTTCAGGCGGGTTTTCGTGTCTTTTGGTGGTTCATTCAATGGTCTCCGAAATTGTCGGCCTGTTGTTGCTCTTGGCAGAATAGACTATCTTCACGAGGGTAATGTCGTGATGATATTGGCAGCCACACGGGATGCAGAGAATGAACCTTTACTTTTGGCTGCAGCTATTGTCCGGGAAGAAAATGCTGACACCTGGGTATGGTTTTTGAGTCATTTGCGAATAGCAATCGAGAGTTTTATTGCGTTAGTGCCATTAAACAGCTCCAGAGTACTACAAGAGACAGACGATTTACTGAGGTCTATCGTATTTGTTTCAGATTACAGAAACGGGATTTCAGATGCAGTTTCTATTGAGTTTGGCAAGTTTGCATCTGTGCATGCTCTTTGTTTGCACTATATCTACACAATGCTTCTATTAAGGTATCAGACACACGAGCATTTGGCTTATGCAGATATTGTTCTAAAAGCATCTACCGTTGCTACGGAAGCAGAATTTGACATAATCATGGCAGCCCTTCCGGCAGTTGAGTACAAATGGATACTGTCGGCTTGGCCGGCGTCTTTATGGGCTGAATCAAAGATTCCAGGGCGGCGGTATGGCATAGACGTTGCTTATATGCCCCAGTTTTTAGACGAATGGGCCGTTGTTGAAAACAGCGGACGAGATGAACTGCAGGATCAATTTACAGACTCCGACGTGAACCACGTCTCGGAGTTGGAGATGTCAACATTGCGTCCCCGGCTAAAACTAAGCGGGCCTAAATTTATGGCACGGATTGCACAGCGTATGCGAGAACTATTCGAAGAACGGTTAGCGCGTGGTACCACTCTGCTCACTCAAGGTTGCTCTTTCTCTACATTTGCCCAAAGAAAAATACATGAGGTTGGTAATCGGCTCAATGGGACGGAGGTACGAATATCCAAATATTCATTAGTGCCTGATTTATACCGTGTATCTGTGATTTGCCAGACAGGACCGGATAATTTGATTTCGATTGTGAATCCGTCTATCAAGCCTGAATTATCGATTCCGTCACCAATGTCTCATATAATTTTTGGCGTTGACACCAATGAGAGGTCGCTGCTGAATAGTTATGTTGTCAATCTTGCCTTGCAGCAATGCACCTGTAATAAATGGCACCAAACTGGTATTCCTTGTGAACATGTGATTGCGTTGGTGCGATGGATGAATGGCACCAGCAAAACTTCTTTCATTACTCCCGATGGTGCTTTGGTGACTAGCCTTATGGTTGATATGTCTTTTGCGGGACCGGAGATGCAACTAATTGATCCAATTTATTCGGTCAGCACATATTTAAACACTTATGAGGTTCCGGTGCAAGATGTTAACTTGGATTAACGCGGTGCTAGTATAGCTGGGGTGCGTTACTTTGCAATATTAGCCATTTTGATTATTGGTTTCATGGGGATTTTGTGAGATACAAATATATCTGATTGTTCTCACGGAGGTGCATAGCTGCTTTACGGGAAATGTATAAATATCATTTTACTACTAATTATCTATCCAATGCAAATTTAAGTTGATCGTTTGGATGACAGAATTTGTCGATTTTTTCTCGATTTACAACAATTAATCTGCACTTTTTAATGGATGTTTTTTTATGGATGTCATATATAAATTATAATTACATGACTTTCCAAAAATAATGTGTTCGTTTACTCTTAATGCTCTAACTGTGAATGTGAAAAAACTTTTTATGTAGTGTAGGATAGGGTTTCCAACTGTCGGGCCATATCACTAGCGAAGTTCTTAACCCTTAGGGTTGTCTAGATTTTAACCCAGTAACATAGACTTCCTAACCGGTTCAAGTCTGATGCATGCTAATAGACTGTTTGCCTTCTCAGCAGCTAGGTGTATTGCGCTTAGATGGCGATCAAGCATGTAAGTAAAAATTAGACATAAACGTAGTTACGGCATCCATCGCCATACCACCACCAACAACCGTGGCTTACTCGCATCCTCCCCAAGGCGACCGCAGCGTGATGTGAAGATTGTTGCGCGAGTTGTTGTGCTACCAAGAGGTTTCTTATTGCAAGAAAGTGACAAATGAGAATCATTCAATGTCGTGGTGTAAGCGGTAATGGACTATTGCACGCAAGACCTGCATGCTCTACATTTTTGATTTAAACACTATATCGCAAAGGTTGTTTTGCTTCCAGCTACGAGTAGATTTCGCTCTGGATATACCTATGACAGGAGATTTTTCATACCTTTCAAGTACACCTAATGAATCCATAGTCACTACTTTTTTTTTCTCTCTGACACAATACTGTGAACTAGTCGCTTCCCAGCTGGCGTTAACATAGCTTTTTTAACATGGGGCCCGTTAAATGTCGGGACAGTTCCCCTCACTGACTTTGATGTCTGTTTTGTGGATGAAAGAAGCCTATGATGAAGTTCTTCTCTCTTTGGAGTGTCCATAATACGGAATTTAGACCCTGGCTGAACCAAATCAAGCTCGTTTGATCTTCTTGGAGTTCCAGGCTCGGACGGAGCTGGAGACATGGCCGAAAAGAAAGAATATCCGTTCACGGTCGGACTACTCTCTCTAGATGTGCGTATTGACGAACTCGGTGAACTTTTGCGAGAAGTATACGCCAATCCTCTTTCCCATAGCATTTCCGGCTCATGGAAACGTGAGTTTGCTTTTTTAATTTCTTTCGCCTGTGCGGACATTTGTGCAGCAGCAGACATCTTGCCACCGTCTGGCTCAAAAATAAGCTCGTTCCGAGGTTTGCTCTTCCAATCCGCGACCTTTGCTGGTTTCTCAGCTGCAGCGACAGCAACAGCGGAGTTTCTGTCTGCAACAACAAGAGCAGTTGAGGTTCTGCCTTCAGTTTTCATTTCTTCGGCGTTGTACTTCTTCCATTCAAGATACTCTAAACCCTTTGCACCTGGGATTCTGTTACCATTCCACAGCCATGAATACTTTTCTCTCTGTTTTTGATTACTCTCATCCAGCGTGTTGTTGAAGGCTTCATTGTCTTCTGATGTGTATTTTGCTTGAAACTGATCCAAGGACAGGTTTGTATTAGCTTCTCCATCAGTCTTTGTATCATAGTATGCGGGGTCTGAAACATCATCGCCTGAATAGTCCGAGTCACTCGAATCACTGTCGGTGCCATTACCATCCAACAGTCTGGGAGTTTCTGCCCGCGAATCTGCAATCATAGGTGTTCCTGCGCGATAAAGTGCATCTTTTTTCTTGCGTTCCCACAGACGCCTCCGTTTTTTCTGCTTTTCACGCTTGTCCTCATTCTCCACACCATCTGGTGCTGTCAGCCGATCTAACTTACGACGAAGTTTCGCAGCAAGCCTGTCGTCCCCATTACTCAACGCATCTAGATATGCATTTTTGCATCTTAAAACAACCAGCACTGGAAAGTAGTCGCGCTCGATAATTTTGGATATAGATTGCACGTACGTGTCTTCGTCCAATGTCACTGCTGGCCGGCGACGTTTTGCGATCGGAGGTGGCGGTGGCAGCATTAAAGCAGCACGACCGTCTTGGTATGCAGCAAGCGACAAACCCTTCGACGGCTGTTTCTCACCTTTGTCCATTTGCTAGTAAATTTATTGCTCTGTCATTCGAATGTTTTCGTATAAAAATCACAAGTATGCTTCTCTTTCTTGTAAACGGATTTCAGGGGCTATGTGTATATATGCGTGAGCCACATCAGAAGCAGTTGCGGCAAAATTCTTTACATACAAAAAGGAGGTGTATACCATGCGTATTATTGGTAGGCGTGGTAAAAGCTACAATAATTCGTGCGTAAAAAACATATTCAGTTATAGTAGTCGGTCATACTCAAAAGAAGTATCTCGCTCTGCTTTACGACAAGGAATAGACGGCCCGGGAAGCATAGGTTTAGGAGAAGCAAGAAAGCTTTTTAGCCTTTTACATGTGACAAAATTAGGACATTTTGACAATACCGGCGATATTCCACAGTTTGCTGTGCCGCAGGTATTACTAGGCAGAAAGAGACACGATTTATCTGCTAATATTTAATGTATAGATCGCATTTTTTGGACGAACAAATGCTGGTGTAAGTCTGATCAAAGCCATTAGCATTACTATACCTTACAAGTCTTAGAAATCTACGCTTATTTCGACTTTGCTCGCAAACAGTCTACCAAAGAGACAAAGAGAAGGCTCGAAGACACCAGGTAGCACGCGGGACATTGCGTTCTATTCTGCAGGTGGAAGCAGAGCGTCTAAATTTGTTCTTACTGATATACCAGGATACGGCTACGGATCGACACCTGATCAACGAGAAATGATTGTGCAGTTTCTGTCAAAATCTTTGAATGTTTTGATGGCATATATCCTAATTGACGCTAGAGTGGGCTTGAAATCAGTCGACATGCAAGTGGCCAAACTTCTAGATTCCAATGCAATACGATGGCGATTAGTTGGCACTAAAGCTGATAGACTCAAAGAGGTCGATAGGAGTACTGTATTGCACGAATTGATGAACTTTAGTGTGACAAGTCACCCGCATTTACAAGAACAAGAGGTGTTTTTGACTTCAATTAAAATTACTAAGACCAAAAAGGTTTCTGGTCTAGATGAGCTTGAATGGTCCATACTGAGGAGTTGCGGAATATCAGCAAATGAAGCTTTACGTAATCCAGAATTTAAACGTGCAAAAATCTGACATATTAAATCTATTAAACAATACCGCCGCTCTTGCTTCAAACACCAACAATTGCAGTTATACATATAATTGACACAATCTTCCTGGTTTCAAAAACGCTATTCAATAAAAATTTTTCGCTAGTTTACAAAGGCTTCTTGGCAATGAAAAGCATCATAGGAGTAAAAAGTTCGAGCTTAGCACCGAGAACCAAGTTCATTGCAGCCTCCTCAAGAGCCTCTGTAACCTTTTGCGAACCAGCAGGGGCTAGATGTAATTTCTCCAAAACACCAAGTATCTTCATGGTAGCTTGTCGACCCCACCAGCTTGCTCGAAAAATAGTAAGCAAGTCACTGGGGGTTCTGAAATACTTCCACTCCCCAGAGAGAGGATAGTACCATGGAACGTCGTCATTCTTAGCAGCAAGATCTTCCTGAAGCTCAATTTGAAATCCGCAGTTCTTCAAAGCCTGGACTGCAACCTCAGTCTTCACCATTTTAGGGATACCGTCACCAATCTCAATGCCATAGCAGATTTCTCTGTGCAAAGGAATGGTCTCGTCGTACTTGTCGGTCATGACCCACTCGTAGACACCAAAGGTGCCACCTGGTTTAAGAACTTTGTAAATTTCGCTGTAAACACCTTCAAGAGACGGAGCATGTACAGTAGCCTCAATAGCATACACGGCGTCAAACGACCCGGGTTCAAATGACATTTGCATGAAGTCTCCCTTAACAAAGTTCAACTTGTGACCAAGACCAATGCTCTTAGCGTAGTGGTTGGCACGCTCAACCTCTTAAAATGTTAGACCGAAGCACGTACTTAAGACGATTTCCAACTTACGGTAATCATTGTTGTTCAAGCCAGTGATGTTGCAAGCGGTAAACCTGCAAATCTCCATAGCTGGTCCACCAACACCACATCCGACGTCAAGAACCTTCATTTCTGGCTTAATTCCCATTTTGTAAGCCAAATAATGTTCATGGCTGTATGATTAGATATTTCACAATGGCAATTAACATAACTTACCGTGCAATTGATTGCTTAAAAGACTCGCCCTTGTAGAAACGCGAGAAATGAAATGACTTTCCCCAACCGTATTCGTAAACTAAAAACCGGTCAATGGACATGATTAAAACAAAGTAACGACAACCTTACAGTCAGTAACCAGGTTGTAGTAGTGTTTTGTAAGGGAAGCATACTCCTCGACACGAGTCTATTGATTAAAGTTAGTCCATGCAATATCCTATACGCGATAAACGCAATTCTCAGCAGCATACAGTCTTGTCACCCTCAGTCTCATTAGAAGGTCTCTTGTTATCCCAGAATTTAAAATATTCTCCAACCGAAATCTGTTGGGCATCTGTGTTCTTGCTGAGGGCTGAGAGGAAACCAGTCTTAGTAGTCGCGTTCTTGCCGTGCATAGCATCTTTAAACTCAGCATCCTCTGCGCGAGTTTCTTTCTGAAGAACGAATGTAGAAGCCATTTTTGCAACTAAAGTATGTGAAATGCGAACTGAATAGTTGTGGGGAAAGTAAGACTTTTAAAAAAAGATCCTGAGCTATGAAGGAAAAGAGCGTTGGAGCAGAAGTCGCGACTCGGACAATCGGTCTATTGAGTGTGGGCCCGTTCCGAGTCTTGCTCTCAACTCGCGTTGTATCTCGTATTAGATTATGTAAGTAGTGTGTTTGTGACTTAAATATGCAATAACGTTTATAGTTGCATTGCAAATGTCTAACTCTAAGGTTGTGGACTCGGGTGGCGCTATCAAAATTCGGAATAGATACGAGAACTTCGTATTCGGTCAATACGAAGAGTCCGAGCTAATTCATAAGTTCGCCCGTGTTGATGAGTTTAAATTGTCTTAATTAGAAACAAATTGCTATATTTAACATTCTAAATAAATTATTCGTATTTTAGTAAAGGCTGGCTTTTACTGTTATGAGCCAGATAAATCAAAAGTGCAACGAGTATACGCGGCTTGTGGGTAAGGGTCTATCTAGTCACTGTTTACGCGACTTTTACGCGACTTTTGCGCGTTTATAAGTTTTGAAAAACAGTCGGAGTTTGGCGTGTGGCTCGCGATGCTTACTGTCAACAATCATGCAAAAACTGTGAAACGTAGTATGAATTTGCACAGTCCAGGACCGCGCACGCTTCTAAACTCGAATTCCACACCTATAGCTGAACCATGGGAGAAATTGATTATTGAGTTGCAGAGAAGAACACCACTTTGCTTTGATTCGAACGATCAGAGCCGGATTACTAAGAACTGGGAACCTTTTCTGAATTATGTGAGGTAAAATATTTTGATACTGCGCTATAATAAACTCAATGATTTTTTCAGATCCACTAAGTATGGTCAACTGTCTACAGCCGAACAATCTGAGATTATACAGGCTCTTGGCTTGCTGTCATGCCTACGATCATTTAAACTTGAAGCACGAAAAAAATTGTACTGCTCTTCTTGCGATTCAAAAAGGTATTTGAGAAAGCCTGAAAGATCTGACAGCTGGCGCGAAATTTTTCAAGTCGTAGCAGATTTGACTGTTGTTGATGCTATTGCGAATTCTGAATATCTGAAAGTATCATTGTCACTGGCTCTTAGAAGAATTCTTTGCCATTTTCTACCACCGTCAGTGAATTCTAAAGATTCTTGCTTTGAGTGGATTAAGTCTATGTTCCACGGCCCTTCTAGAGATTGCCGACTGGCAGCTAGTCGTGTACTTCCTTTCTTTATTGTCCGCCGCGGTGCGAACTCAGATTTAATGCAGGCATCAATGGAGTATCGAGTGTTTGAAGTTGTCTCAAGGCCTAAAGGTTCTACAGCAGCGGAATGTCTTACTGAAGCGTCAATATTAGCATGGGGAGAAATAGGTCGAATGTCAGCGGGTGACGATTTGAATTTTGTACTAATAAAACTTATTATTTCGCTTGCATCAGACGACACATTTAACGCGGCATTGGCTTTTCATGAGGTTAAGTTATGTGTTCTTTCGTATCATCAAGCCTAATACCTGCAGCTCAAATCTCTGGCCACAGCAAATGAAATCTCACCATGGCGTCTTCTTTCTCCATTCTGGCATTCAATCAGCGTTTTGGTTCTCAAAGAGTTTGATCTGAATAGCCGACTGCTTCATCTGCTGTCTCAACTATTGGGGGTCTCTATTAATAATTTTTTAGTCCGCACTCAAGAATATACAATTCCATATTTAATTCTTGCGCGAAAAACATCTGTTATAGAGCGGATGGCTAACATCGACGGTAAAACCGTCTTTGAATTGTGCATGGCCAATATGTACTCAATTTTGGCCGTGCTGCTGACTCAGAACTTTCACGATTTGCTGAAAGTTCCGATGACATATTTAATTGAGTGCTCTGAAAAGTTTGCTCGAATACCGATCACAAGTCTAATTCGTGCTGACTTAATTGCTCTTTCGATTGAGATTTTAAAAACTTACTGCGAAGAAGATAAGGGTAAACCGGAGTCTGAAGTCACTTCGTTTAAGGCCATTTCGTTGATTGCAGATCAAGATGTCAAAAATTTGAATACGAAACCGCAGCAGGAAATGTCTAATTTAGACTACTTTTTCTACAAAAACGTGCTTGGTATTTTTTCTAGATTCTCGGATATGTTGTACAATGTGCACAGAAGGATTCAGTGGACTGAAAAGCGCAGATGCCTGCAAGGAATAGCTGCTACTATTCGGTTCGCCAAAACAAATGCTGTTTCTGCTAAACCGCAGATATGTTCATGTCTGCAATCTGCGCTAGAAGACGAGTCTTTGCAAGAGGCTGCGTTAGAGGCATGGATGAACATGATTCAATATTTTGAGAAGGAAGAAGTCTGCAAACTGACGCCCCTTACAATATCGATGATTGTCAACTCTTGGGAAGGCTTAAATGCGAGTGCAAAACGTGCCGCTAAGGAAACATTGAACTTGATTGTCGAAACTATTCCTATTGAGCTGACACGTCTCAGAGCGTCAGAAATACCTACCAGAGTCGTCATACCTGACCTGAAAAGCTTTGCATCGAAACTGACATCACTAGTAAAGCCAGTTTCCGATGACCAGGAATGGCTCGCTGATTTCAACAAGCGCTGCCAACACGAGAACTTCTGTGTTGTGCACGAGTCTTTGCTGGAACTGCGTCAATATCTATTGCAAAACAAGTTTTCTTTTTATTCTCGTCCTACACTTGTTCCCAGAGGGTCAACCATAAGCGACTTGCATCAAACGCTATTGGAAATCTGTCATAGATATACAGAACACAAGACTGATATAGCTCGTCTAGCTGCCGAATGCCTCGGTTTGATTGGCGCATTAGAATTCGGTGAGCTTCGTGATCATTCCGAAGGCATGGAAATGGTTGTTATGTCGAACTTTCAGTCGGTGGATGAGAACGTCAATTTCGTGCTGCAGTTTTTAGAAAAATGTTTGGTTCCCTCATTCAGATCTTCAACGGACACCAAAGCTCAGTTGTTTTTAGCTTATGTAATGCAGCAATTACTTAAATACAGTGGTTTAAATTCTGCTACCATCACATTTGCTGGGGGACAGCAAACTTATCAAAAATGGCTCAATCTCAGCGAAGCATCAAAGGTCACGCTTACCCCTTTCCTTACATCACGATACGATCTAAACAGCTCTTTTAGTGGATTGCAGAAATATCCTATTTTCGCCAAAATCTCTGATCACAGGCCTTGGCTACAGTCATTCACCTTAGATCTCTTATGCCGTGTTTCAAATTTGCTGAAAACTCAGTCAGCCACTAAATTTTCGATTGACATTTTTTTTGTGTTCTCCAAAGTTGTCAACAATCAGGATATATCGATCTGTGATTTTTTGCTTCCTTTTCTAGTGCAACAAATTATTGTCACTGGCAGTGACAGAGATCGCAGTCTAATTTTGAACGAAATTCTTTCTGTCCTAGAGACCTATGCAGGATCTAACGAGTTCCATAGAGATGACATAAGACAATCATACCAGGTCAGTATTATTTATATAGACAGTATCTTCCAGTTAACTGTTAAAGACTGTGTTCAGTATTTTAGATTATAGTAGCCGATGGCAGCGAGCACAAAGACAGCAGATCTCGACCGTCAAATTAGCTTTGGAACGGAAGAGAAATCCAGATAAAGCGCTCGAGTCTCGTGTAGTCATTGAGAGGGCCGAAAAAAGCATGGTCGATACGGATAATTTAATGGGCAAAATTCCGATGGAAATTGTGGCTGCTCGGGCTTTCGAGTCACATTCTTACGCACGAGCTCTGCTGTACTATGAACAGCATGTACGCCTTGTCAAGAGCGATGGTGATGCTGACCAAATGGACGGTTTGTATCGCAAATTGCAGCAGATCTATACAAAACTGGATGACCCTGATGCCATACAAGGGATTTCCGTGTTACTTCTTTCGTCTGATATTGAGCAGCAGATTGTAGAGCATGAGGCAGCTGGACAATGGGATCTTGCGCGAAGTTGTTACGAAGTCATTATCGAAGAAGAGAAACCAAATATAGCGTTGGAAACCAGATGGATGACTTGTTTGCGAGAGCTTAATCAGTATGGTAGGTAGAATTCCAGTTTATGCAATTGTTGCCAATTAATCGATAGATAACATGCTGGACCGGCTTAACGTTATTTACGCCGAAGAAAGTTGCAGTAATGATCTTTCAGATGTTGCGATTGAATCATCATGGATTCTGGGCAAATGGGAGTATTTAAATACGTGGCTTATGAAGTCGTCCACGCAAACATTTGACTTCAGCATAGGCAAGGCATTGCTTTGTATTCGAAACGGCGATATTACCGGACTTTACGAGACCATTTCTGAGGCCCGGACTCTAGTAGCCAACGACATTGCTGTCACCAACTCACTTTCAACAAAGGCTAACCATGTGTCTGTGTTTCGGCTCCATGCTCTGTCGGATCTGGAAAGTCTTGTCATGCAATCCCTTACTTTTCGAGAGAGCTATCCGTCTCTAGGTCATTACCTGCAGCAGAGAATGGAGTCATTTAACGGTTCGTATCGAGAAGCCCGATTTCTGTTGGATTTGAGACGGACGACTGTTGACTTAATGAAGTAATATACCTGTTGTTTGTTTCCAATGTTTTTGCTAACCTTTGTAGACCGAGCTTCTGCCATGAAGATGATCTGATAGTCTGGCTGCGAAAAGCTAAAATGGCTCGAAAATTGGGCATGTACGATCAAGCTTATTCGGCTGTGTTAAATGCCTTAAAGCACAGCTCTCCGTTGGCAATTATTGAACATGCTCGTATTCAATGGAGCCAAGGTCAACATCGGCAAGCTTTACAGAAACTTCAGATTGTTGTTCAGTCCGATTCATTAGAAAATCTAACAGATTCTGCAATGTCGCATGAGACACTCCCAACTTCGTCTTCCAACGAAAATGTTGGAGGCGAGAATTTAATGAAGGCAAAAGTATGCTTAACTTTGAGTGGAGAAAGAAAGAAGGCTTACAATGCACCAGGCGGTTTTGCTCTATGCCAAATGGTTTGATCAATCTAACCAGTCAAACTGGGCCAATGTAATTCGAAGATATAAGGATGTGGATACGCATTGCCATACTTTCGAGAGTGGACATTATCATATTGGCCGTTACTATGTGAAAATTGTGGATGCCCAGAAAGCACTACAGCAAGAAGAGCAGAATAAACCATTGTGAGTTTTAGCAGATCTTCAAATGCAGTCTAACTTTCTTCAATAGTCTTACTGGAGAGTATCATAGATCAATAGTTCGGGCATATAGCAAAGCCGTAAACTGCGGAGTGAAGCATATTTATCAGTCGCTGCCAAAAATGCTGACAGTATGGCTTGATTTTGCTAGTGAAGTTTTCACATTTCAAGGTTCCGCAAGTGAAATGAAGTAAGTATTTGATTGGATGATAGTGTTATAATCTAATGTGAGTTTAATAGAGACGTGCTGCATTCTCGAGCAAGGAATTTAGCTCGAATGACAACCACGATTAACTCATGCTTTCATGCATTACCGAAGCATTTGGTGAGTAAGTAGATATGCAAAATGGCCAATAAACTAAACAAGCCAGCTTTTCACAGTCCTGTCCCAAATGATTTCCAGAATCTGCATGCCCACCGCTGAAGTGAACGAGACAATGTCAAGGGCTATCATTTCTGTGGCTGTCGAATATCCTTCTCAAGCGCTTTGGCAAATCTTGGCAATATCTAAGTCTCTCGATAAGGAGCGTGCAGTAAAAGGGCGAGAAATTTTGAGAAATCTTCATGTATGTGTTTTAACTAGCCTCTGGTGTTGATACTGACTACATCAGAAAACTGCCGTGTCTGTCTCCGGCCCAAAGTTGCTCGACGTCATCAAGAAGGCAACGTCATTGACAGAAGCACTTGTTGCATTTTGCCATGTGCGCGTTTCGACATTGGGTGAAGTTGACATTAAAAAACTTCGCGATTTCAGCCACTGTCTGCCATGCGAGTTAGTCGTCCCAGTTCAGGCCAATATGACAATCAATTGGCCAAGCAAATGGAATCAGTCGCCAGACTACACCGTGTTCAGTCGCAAAGTTACTGTATACTGTTGGTATTTTATGCTGCTTGTTTGATAATGTCCTAACTGGTGAATTAGCGATTGACTCAACAGCATATGTCATGAACTCGCTGCAAAGACCTAAAAAGATTAAGATTTTTGGCAGTGATGGAAGTGACTACTTTATTCTTTGTAAACCTAAGGACGATTTACGAAAGGATGCTCGTATGATGGAGTTCAATACTATGATCAACATGCTATTGAGTAAAGACAACGAGTCCAGCAAGCGAAACCTTTGTATGTTGTGATCCTCGTTTATTCAATTGCTACTAACTGTCAATTTCAAGTGATATTGACATACGCGGTCACAGTTTTGAATGAAGATGCGGGTTTGATCGAATGGGTCAGCGAAACGAGAACTTTACGTGACATTCTGCGAGTCGCGTACGCATCGCGAAATATTCCAATTAACGTCAGTTTTGCAAGATTGATCTTTCACGAGATTTTGTCACTTACATTTGCATAGTTTCCGGAGCTCAAAACGTTGTTGAATACAAGTAAGAAGCCGCAATTACGGCAAGAGATCTTCGAAACAAAAATTTTGCCAATGTATGTTGTCATTTGCCTCTATTCAAATCATAGTCTAATCTACGTGATAGGTATCCGCCGGTGTTGTACGAATGGTTTATTGAAACCTTTCCCACGCCGACCTATTGGTTAGAGTCTCGCACTGCGTTTGCTAGGACTACTGCCGTCATGTCGATCATTGGCTATTTGCTAGGATTAGGTGATCGCCACTGTGAAAACATCTTGCTTCATGAAGTGAACGGTTATGCTTTGCATGTCGACTTCAGCTGCCTATTTGATAAGGTATGTCGTGTATTTCTGCCTGAGTGATTCCTTACAGAGCATAGGGTTTGGATCTAGAAGTTCCGGAACTCGTTCCATTTAGGCTCACACAGAATATGGTTGATGCTTTAGGACCATACGGGTACGATGGACCTTTACGACGATGCAGTGAGGTCACGTTACGTATTCTTCGTGATAGTGCAGAATTTTTGCTACCCGTACTGGAAACTTTTTTGCATGATCCACTGCTTGAATGGTTGTCGGTAGTAAGGAATTTGTTTGTAAGGATGAAACACAATCTGATTTGATTTCTAGAAAAATCCAGCACGTAAGGGATCTGCATCTTCTCCAGAAGAAGCTTTGTCTAGAATTGATAAACGATTAAAAGGCATCCTTGCTAATGATTCGTTTCCGCTTAGCATTGAAGCTCAGACTGATTCATTGCTATTAACCGCGACAGATCCAGGCAAGCTGGCAGGAATGTATGTAGGCTGGTGTTCGTTTTGGTGAGAGTACATACCGGAGGCATTTCTGCTGCAAAAATAAATTTACATTGTTTCGTCTCATGAGTAATTATTTTACTTTACTTTCAGTGGCTATAAAGCTGTGGCATAAGATTGTTGGAGTTTAGTAGTATCCACCCCCATAAGATTCGCCTGTATGTGGCTGTTGTTGCCGGCCATAGGAAGAATCATTATATGACTGATTAAAATGATCTGACAAATTCCCTTCATAATTTTCTAGAGGAGCGCCGCTGTGAAGTTCCCCATAATCGTCGCCAACCTCTTTACCGCAGCCTTCGGCCAACGGATTACCATAACTTTCAGATGGAGGTACGTTGTACTCACGTGCACTAGACTGTCTATTTTGATTATCATAGTATTCATTGGCACTACCATCGCAGTCATTGGCGTCTTGAGCGCACTCATTTCTACCGTAGGGCTGAGTCACTTGCGTACCATATCTGTCATTATAAGATTCACTGGGTCGACGTGAGTCGTTTCCATACCCATCGTAGTTGCTGTGTTGTGGACGTTCCGGCTGATACGCAGACTGCCCGATTTCGTGATTGCTGTGTTGCCGGCGTTCTGGTTCATAACCATACTGGTTATTGCCGTAGTAAGCACGCTGATATGATGTCTGCTCCTTGATTTGCAGTCTATTAAAACTAGGCGTCAGATTCTCTTCGTTATCTGTACGAGACGATCCACTGTACGAGACAGGGGTTTGTCTAGAGTAGACAGTTTCCGACGAATAGTAGTCGTTATTAAGTCCAGAAGATGACGTCGAGGTATACTGGCTTTCCTGGACGCATCCGTTATCTCCTTCAACCACCGTCGACTGGTCATGGTAACGGTCACCTGCTTCATTTTTGAAGCTATATGATTCTTGAGCTCCAAAATGTCCTTGTTCGTCGTCGCGAACACCAAACTTCTTTCCCAGATTAGTTACCTGGTTTACATAGCTTGCACCAGGAACGAAAGACGGGATTGCATTTGGCATATGAACTCCACTGGAGTTAACATGCTGAGAAACACCAGCAGCCTGGGCAGCACTATTGATGGTGCCATTAACATAATGATGCTGCTTCTGTGGTTTGCCGCTCTGCTTATTGGGCTTTGAGCCGTGACTGTGGCTACCACCAGGTCGCTTACCACCAATGTGATTTGAACCGGCAAGAACGCCATCTGAAGACAAACTACTAACTATCATTGATCTTTGACCACCCAAGTTGTTCAACCACGTCTGAACAACCTGGCGCATTCTCATCTGAATTTCCGAAGAAGCTGTGGCTGGATGATGGAAAACCTGCATGACATTGACTATGACTTGGTTAGTGTCAGCATTCATATCATCCCAGGCAGACACAATCATTGGAACAACGTATGAGATGACTTCTTTGGCAATCAAACCCGCGGGTTCGTTCAGGTACAGACTGTTTAGTTAGTAAAAATAGCTAGTTAATTTTTTGCAGCCATACGAGAAATGATCTTTTGATAGATAACTGTGTGTGGGATCATGAGAAGTTGGTACGTGCCAAACTTCCTCTTGATCTTTGTTGTCGACTGCGGTTTGAGAGCCGCTCTGAAGTTGCTTGACAACACCGTTGATAAGAGGAGTAACGAATGGCGCAATCAGTCCCATGACAAACAGTGTCAAAGTGTCGCTGATTTTTTCAATCAAAGAATCGAGGAATGGGATCTTTTCTAACCCAGCATCAATTCCCTTCATGATCCTATCTCTAAATTCCAAGAAAGGGTAAATTTTCTTGATGATCTCTTCGGTACTCATATTTTCTGCATCGGCAGCAGAAGCACGTGAGTCAGCAGAAAGTCGATCGATTTCATTGCCGATATTGGTCGTCATCTGTGGCTGCAGATAGCTCTGGTTGCGTCGCGGAGCCTCCTCATTTTGCGAATACTGACTGTACTGCTGAGAATAATACGCGCCAGGATATGCATCATCAAATCCGCGAGAAGAGGTACCATAACTATTAGTTCCACGATATCCTGATGATCCGTCGCTCGACAAATTTACCGCCGGAATCGAAATTGGAACTTTCTCAAGCAGACTCTTGAGTAAACTTGACGAATCTTTTGAATCTTGTCCTTTCCGAAGTGACTGATCCAGATCGTCAACCTCTGTCTGCGACAAGTGATCTTGTGCTTCACCTAGCAACGAGTGCAAGAAATCGAGAGATCCAAAAGTTCCGGTTACAAGAGGATACACTCGCTTACCCTGCAAATTAATCGCTGCCTGAGATCCAACATGCGGGAAAACATTAGTATTACCAAACTCGAGTAAAGTCAACTCGATGTAGTTAGAGTGTGCCGAAAAGTCCTCCAAACAGTGAAGAGCCTGTCCTAACAGTCGAAAAGACTCGTAGCGGTCTTCTTCTCTCCCGTTGGATTTATACAGCCTCCCAAAGTGAATGGACCGCTCAAGTGAGTATCTAACGAACATCGTAGATGTGTCCCATCCTCCACGCTCGTTGGCAATATAATTTTTCATACCGGTCTGCGGATCAATTTCTAACTCTACGTTCTGAACGGGTCCACGAAGTCGTGAATCGTATTGACGAGCATCCTTGTTATCTGCATAATCCTAAAATGCGTGTCAATGATATTCTGACAAAGTCCTATATGGTTGTACCTTTGGGTTGTCAATATGCTCTGTACACGTTAGCATATGGCCATCAGTCTTTACCAATTATACGTACCTTCAGGTCTATAGACACCCAATCGTTCAGTGGTAACTTCATATTCTTTGGTGGCATAGCCAAATGCAAGGAATGAAAGAATCCAGACCAATACACGAAGGGTCTCTATCTTAATACCCTTACTTAAAGTACCAACATCTACGGCCTATAGTGTTTAGAACAGCTAAGTCATGACTAAATTTCAAACCTTAGCACGCACCTGAGAGTAATCACGAAGCCAATTGCCCTAAACAATGTTAAAAAAGAGTAGCAATGGAAGGAATAACAGTGCGTACGAAGTAAACTCTTTTGATAGACATTCCGTTGAACTTCTTTCCTCCAGTAAGAGCACTCATAAATCCACCTGTTGACATAACGATTCCCGCCAGAGTGTCCTCAATGTCACCATGACGGAAGTTTTTGCCCTCAATTGCAGAAACAGAAGGAATATTGCCGGCGCCAAAAGCAGTAGCACGCGCAGGAAACAGAACCAAAGCCGCGAAAATCACGAACAGAATGGTTGTAGATCGCTGCATCATAAACGAAAATGATGCCATTTGCTAAGTATATAATATAAGTAATTGTTATGAGTTGCTAGATATGCTCTCTGAAGAAAATCGAATGAACAGTTCGTTCCTGAATTCCTCTAAGGGGCAGCTGATGCGACGTGATGTACACTTACGTCACCAAAGTTGGCGCAGGCATATTTAAATAATGGTTTCACATTTATTTACAAATAAGGTTTCAAATTTAAGCATAATTTGACACCGGTAAACGTTATTTTTAGCTTTTCTTGCAGTTACCCTTAACCTGGATCTTCTAGCTTGCTATATGAGATTTGCATTAAAACTATCATGAAGAACACATTTAAAATTATCTATTATAGTATTTGCTGCCTTGAACTTTGCTCATAATTCACTTGCAATATGAACGGTAAAGGCTACTTGTGAGTTTTAGTCACGTTACTGTGATAGTTGACAATGAGGTTTCGTGGCAAACATACAGCATAACATAGGAGATATTATTATACCTATTGTTAAATATAAACCTAGCTTTCTGCTTGACTTTTGGCAAATAAATGTTAGAAGTTTGGTTTGTTGACCTATTTCCAAATTCGGTCATTTAAATATATTTCAGCCATTGGGTTAGGGCTCTAAGGCAACTGTGGTAACTCATAATGGAGACCACCGAAGCAACTGTCGCTACACCTCCAAACACAAGTAAATCCAGCAGCATTCAAGTTTATTTGGAAATGTTAATATAGTTTTATATACGTGGTTTAGTATTGTGTTTAAGATGGGTGTACCTGGGTGAGTGAACAAACTATGTACTACTAAAGCTAATCATGTGTCACAAAAGTCTTTGGGAGTTTCTGGACTCTCATCAGCTGGGAGAGGAGCTATGTTAGTATCCATTGTGGTGTATTTGATTTCTGGTTAATTGAAGTACAGGCCTTGCTGTACTTGCGGAAAGAATATATGAAGAGAAAAGTCGGCGTTTACGACTTGCCATTGACGGGAACTTTTGGAGCTTCAAAAACAAAGGAGGTAAAGGTGGGAAATTTCCAGAACAACGCACATTTTATTATAAATTATGCAGACTTATGGGACTATGTGTTGATGCTGTGTTTGTATTTGACGGTCCTCAAAAACCAGAATTTAAGCGAAATGCAAGGGTGTCTACTATTTTGCCAACAGAGGTCAAGTGGATGATGCAGATCATTCAATGCTTTGGGTTTAACAGTTTGATTGCTCCAGGGGAAGCAGAGGCAGAATGTGCCTGGCTACAACAGCAAGGTCTTGTGGATTTTGTCATGACTGACGATGTTGACTCGCTTATGTTTGGTGCTACGCGGGTTTTGAAAGGCTGGAAACCTTATGCAAATGGATCTTTAGCTTCTGTTACTGTTCAATTATATGAATCAGATAAGATCTGCAAAGAAGCGGGCTTAACGAAGTCTGGAATGGTGCTGGTTGCGATGATGTCTGGCGGTGATTATTGCTCTGCTGGAGTGCCACATTGTGGCTCCAAAACTGCGATAGAGATTGCACAAGCTGGTTATGGAAAGCTACTCATAGAGTGCGGTTTTGAAACTACCCGACTTGTTTTATGGAAAGAAAAACTTAGAAACTCGCTTCTTCACAACAAATCTAAAGAATTTCGAAGCTGTCATCAAGCGATTAAAATTTCGTCGGAGTTTCCCCAGCGTGATTTGTTTGACAGCTATCTGCAACCAGTTGTTTCTAGAACACATAATCCGATAGTTTGGAATCGCGAGTTAGATCTGGCAGGAATGTTTGCATTCGCTTCGCGTTACATTGGGCACAACTATCAGCGATATGCAACTTATATAGCACCTGCACTGTTGTCGTGGAGCTTGTTCGAAAACCCAGACAACAATAGTATCGCAGGTAACGATATATTTGGCTTCCGGCATCACAAATCTACCGCTTTCTTGAAGGAATGGAGAATAAACATTGATCCCAGTACGCTGGTGCCCTCTGATCTGTTGACAACTCCAGACAATGAAAGCAATGAAGATTTTCAAAGAGATTCTTCAAACGAGACTATAAAATCAAAAAGGCACTGGATTGCGGATTACATTGTCATGAGCTCACATACTGGTCGTCGGGCCATTCATGAGTATCAGCAGCTGGTTATAAACAAATCCAAAAAGAAGAACGTTAAGGAAACAGACTGTGCCAATGAGCAGACGACTAAGCTTGACAGATTTTTGAAGGTAGATCAGTCAAGTCATGGGTTAACTGCAAAGATAATAAGTAGTTCCAATTTGTCTCCTACGAAAATTACAACACCACAAAGAACAGCAAAACGAATGTCAAAAGGGTAAGTTTACTCAGTGGGAAAAACAAAAAACTAACAAGACTACAGGAATGAGTTACAGGAAAACAAACTTTTATCCACAAGCAAACCCCCGAGGCTTGAATTACATCCGCAGTCTAAAATATCAGATATTGTGACAATTTCATCATCCCCACTGTCATCTCCTCTGTCGCCACATAGCGCTAGACAGGCATTTCTAGGATCGAAGCCACCTCTGTTTGATATTTCTCACGAGGTGATTGATTTAGACATCAGTGATTCGGAGATGTAGAATATCTATGCAGAAAATATCTACTTCAAATCAAAGAAAAAAAATTAATGGTAACATTAGCTTCGTTTGAGAGATGTGAGCATATCCCGCGAGCATGACATATTAAATTTTCAGTTAAATTGTTTGATCGCAAATTGAAATAGCTGTGTCAAATTTCATCCATGTTGATCAGATTAGTTTTCATCAATTTTTGTAGGAGAGGCGTCAGCGGACTTGTTAATGTTTTCCACCTAATCATGGGTTTAGTACCTGACGCGTATATCTCCCGATATAGTAATAAATCAATTCTGAGTAAAAGTTCGTAAATAACTCCACACGTTGTATGCTAAGTCATAACTCGAAGCGCGCCTTGTGAATCGATCGAAATCGTAATATTTTTTCTACTTTCGCTCTTGCTAAGTAGAGTGACGAAATATATCTTATGTTAAATTTCCTATTGGCATAATTCCTACTGAGGATGTAATTTCACTCCAATTTGTAGTGCATTTATCTTACCCCTCTTTATATAATTTAAATGCAAGTAGTATTTCTTTCCAAAAACTCTAAGTAGAATTTTCACAGAGTTTCACAGTGTTGATAGCACTGCAATCTGCAAAATGGCCAGTAAAGAGTCAATTATAAAATTCACGTGATACACGCACCAACATAACAGATACTAAGCAAAACACACCAGTTTACTATTATGAGTTACTAAACACCAACACACCCTTAACCTACCTCACCACCAGCACGCGTGGTGTCGCACATGTCCTGTCTGTCCTCTTTGCTTTGTCTAATAACTATTATGACTATTCCGAATAATTTCTCTGTCCAGCTCTGTATGCCCTCCCTGTGGTTCTTGTACTTCTATTCTGATTGTTCTAACTGTTCTAACTGTTCTGACTGCTCTGACTAGCCCAACTGTGCCTTCTGTTCCACTGGCTTCTACCTGTCGGTCACCAATCTGCTGTACTCTTCCGTCGCCTCGTCTGTTCTGGCTGACTGAAATGTACTTCAGCTTCAAACCTACAGTCTCTGCAGCGCCCCTCCTGTCGTACTTTGTTTGACATTTGTGCATGTCGATTTTTTCTAACTTTGAAGATTTATTCTGTGTATACCTTATGTCTACTGCTTCCGTGGGTTCTGTGTATATAATCCGTCTGGCCTGACTGTTTCTGATCCGTAAATCAACTTATCTAGCTAGTCTACTCTGACTGACTATTTCCAAAGCTTTGATATGCTGATTGCCTACCAATATCTTTGTTGTTAATGTTTCTGCTCGTCTCAAACTAAACTCTGTTCTGATCTGTTGCTTGTCCATAGTGTGCACTCACTAGACTATCTTTTGCTTTTCTGTTCTGCTTTTCTGTTCTGCTTTTCTGTTCGGCCTTCGTTCGAGCAGTAATTTACACTGCAATGATGTGGCTGCACTATCTGTCCTGATCTTCGGAGAACCAAGTCTAATTATGTGGACTCACTAGCACTGTCGTCATAGTATACAGCACACTTTAAAAGTCTGTACATATTTAGCTTCAAGTAAAAACCAGATAGCAAGTCACTGATCCGAAACGAAACGATTATGGGATAAGGAAGATGAAACTGCATACAAGAGGCATGTAGTATGCACGTGTGAGCAAGCGAGAGATAAATGACTCGAGTTTAAAAACACGAGACATGCAAAGTATTGGTCAGAAGGCAAAAATTGATTATACATAGTAGCGCTATAATCGTTCAGACAAAACTTGGAGTACTGATGGCTATAATCAGACTTTTGAGGAACAAAAAGTGGCAGCTATTTTGACAGAAGCTATATGTAAAATAAGAAAGACGAGTTGGTAACGCGATGACCTTGGTCAATGGGTTCTGGAGGTTGATTTGCGCAGTACCATTGGTATGGAGATGAACAATGATTGAACTTAATCGATAAGCACGAAAGCTCAGATATCGCATAAGCAAACTGAATAGGTTCTTCATACCAGGCTGTATTATAAAACTGCGCGATGAGGGCTAGTGCATAAATGCGGGAGGATTTGGAGGGCTTTGAATGAAGGCAAATTGCGATATACATTTATTAGCGTGAAACCGTTTACTATTTCGAAACAAAAGCAATGCTTTTAAAGCAAGCCAAAAGCGGCGAGCTGCGCTGTATAGTCTGATAAGCCATAACTACTATTGTGGGCTTTGTTTTGGCGAAATTGGTAAGTACTTCGTTTGTCGTGATAAATGCAGTGTGCTAACCAGCCGCTTTATATTAAAATAATTATACATCAAAGCAGTATAGCCAAACCATAGATAATAGCAGAATTAGTGCACAACTTCAATGTGATAAAGGGGTGCAAATTTGAATATTGTAGAATTATTGACCATGACTAAGCAAAGACAGTTGTTATCACACAACAAAATCAAAAATATAGTTTTACAGTATATATATACTAATGATCATAACTTGTTAGATGCTATGCAATGCATTGAAGCAGCGAAGTGATGTTATCTTGGTCCATCGCGTAAAAGATTGACAAGGCAGTCACTAGCATTCAAGCCTCATTAAATGCGGCTCTGTCAAAGTCTTGGCTATAGCACAATGCTTGCTTATATGTTTATGGCACAACGTATTAGGAGTGTAGGCTTAGCATGTGAATAACTAAAGGAAATCCACTTGATTTTATTGCTTTACTCGCATTACCAAATTTCAAATCACTAACGAATTTTTTTTACTTTGGCTAATCATACAGTGTATTTACAATCGAGAGTAAAACGTTAGCAGTTAACCTAGGCAATTTAAAGCTGAAGAACACAGTGTAAAGTATATCATATCACGTGACGCGTTGGGAGAATTATTTCAGAGAATTTTTTGGAAGTTGAGCTTCATATTTTAGTTTAAAAAACCGTACTATTGCGGATCCCATAATGTCTTCTACTCGAGATTGGAGTAGTTTGGCCCCAATTCTGACTCCATGGATGTAAGAATAGAATTTAACTCTTTGAAGATCAATATTAATGAACAACAGCTTGGACGCAGTCAAGTCAATGGGATATACCAAAATGACGCCAGTGCAAGCCTCTACAGTTCCTTTATTTTGCAACAACAAAGATGTGGTAGTTGAAGTTAGGATCACAGTCGATATCACATTTACTTTACTGACGATAATCAGGCTGTCACAGGGTCGGGAAAGACAATTGCATTTTTAATCCCAATTATAGAACTAGTTCTTCGAGCAGGCGACGCTGCAGAAGGACACATTGGTGGGATTGTGGTGGCCCCGACGCGAGAGCTTGCGTCTCAGATTCACGAGGTATTAAGTTCACTGCTTGTCTTTCAAGGACCTTTAAGCGACCATGACGGCGGTGACTCGGAAGCTGCCCGTCCAAATCGTCCAATCCTAAAGTCGCAGCTGCTTATTGGCGGATCATCGACTGTTGCAACGGACGTGCAGACATATTTAATGAACAGGCCGCAGTTAGTCGTGGCCACTCCAGGGAGATTGCTGGATTTTTTAGGTGCAAAGCAGATACATTCTACGGGGTTAGAAGTTTTGGTACTAGACGAGGCGGACAGATTGCTTGAGCTTGGGTTTGACAAGACATTGAATGGTATTTTGATGGCGTTGCCAAAGCAGCGACGCACTGGCCTGTTTTCGGCGACTGTCACTGACGCAGTCGGGGAATTGATTCGAGCTGGATTGAGAAATCCGGTCAAAGTGATTGTTAAAGTTGGAAGCGGAGATCATGAGCGAAGGATACCAATTACTCTATCGACACGATATTCTGTTCTATCAGCGGATGATAAACTGCCGGCATTGATCGACTATTTGCATAGACTCAAATATAAAAAAGCAATTGTGTATTTTTCAACGTGCGCGTCGGTGGTTTATTTTTATTCACTTTTATCGTCTTTGCGATACAAGTTGAAAATCAGTTTACCAACAGATTTACAGCTGTTTTCGTTACACGGAAAGCTGCCTCAAGGTCCTCGGTCTAAGACACTGAACAATTTTGCAAAAACAATGAGTCGATCTGTGTTGCTTACGACTGATGTGGCAGCACGCGGTTTAGATATTCCCGAAGTTGATGTGGTTATCCAGTTTGATCCACCTTATGAGCCAAGTATGTTTCTCCATAGAGCCGGTCGTGCTGCAAGAGCCGGTCGTACAGGCGAGGCGTATGTGTTTTTGGCGCCTGGACGCGAGGAGGGATATGTTGACTTGATGGACGTGAAAAAGGTCGGGATGTCAATGGCTGCTCCTACCAAGCTGGATGATTTGAAAGCTCATTTTTATAAGTTGACTTGGAAGTGGATGCTCGAAGAACGAGAGAGGCATGATATGGTAAGTCGCTCAAGAGCCTGTGGTAAGATGCAACTGACAGAATCAGGCTGTGAAAGCGTATGTCAGTCATATCCGGTTTTACACTAAGCATACAATGTCTTCTATTTTCAACATCAAGGAATTTGATTTTGTTGGATTTGGACGTGCATACAACTTGTTTCGCTTGCCATCTATGCCGGAGTTGAAAGCATTGCCGAATGTACCCGATGGAGGATGGCTGGACACTGCAGTGGATGTAGGTATTGTGATTTGAACGATAGTATAAGTACTGATTTGATCTAGATGGACAAGTACAGTTATAAAGACTCTAAGAGAGAGATGGCGAGGGTCGAAGACTTGTCGATCAAAGCGGCAAAAGCAGCTGCCAAAGCCACTAAGCCGGAGCAACCTGCGGAAATTAAGTCTAACACTGCATGGTCCGCGCAATCAGAGCGCCGAGAGCGCCGAGATTTGCGACGAGAGAAAAAGGTGCTGGGCAAGCAATCGAAGCAGGCGGACAACCGTCTGGAGAAGGCAGACGACAACTCGAGCGATAGTGACGCGTTGGAAGCTGATTGGAAAGATATGGTGTCTGAACGCAAAAAAAGGCAGAAGGCTGAGGTGGAGTTAGCATTTGATTTGTAGACAACAAGCATACAAGGGAGGCGTTTGACGGATTACGAAAAGTTCAAAGGTGCATGTACAATTTGATATCTATTTAGCATTTGCATTCTATACAGTACTACAGTACTACAGTACTAGATATCATGGGCGTGTAGACCCGGGCCATGTCGTGAATTTGTAGGTCTATTCCATTTTATGACCTTTGTCCTCCTCCTCGTTCAGCAGATCTTGTTTGACAGGCTCGATCTTCTTGTCGGCCTTTACCCGGCGCTTGACGGCTTCAATCATCTTTGAAAACCAGAATACCTTCATAAAGGTCAGTCATTATCCCAAAGCTATAACTAGTACTTACATTGAGGCAGTTCAGCGAGAAGTTGGACGTGAGGACGACTAACGGCAGCCATAATGGCATTTTGTCGAGAACAGCCCACATGTCCGTGGCCAATCTTACAACATTGTAGAAGCCCCAGACGATACGGCACAAGAAAAAGGTAACGAGAAGTAAAATACCGTTTATGAACTGAACTTGAGCGGGGATAGTGTTTGCAGGCATATGGCCAGCAAACCAGTGTACGTTTAAAAACGGTGTGGAAAGCTCAAAGTAGAGGAACACTGGTCCGTAATACATCAGATATGGTCTCTGGGTCGACGTCAGCGAAGTCTAAACGGGTAGGTGTTGGCTTACAAAGCTGATAGTGAACACAATGAGTGAAGCAATGCCATGAACAGCGAAGCCAGCTCCAAACAGATTTATGTATTTGACACTAATATACGTGTCCCAAGCGAAATATCCGACAGCAAATGCATATACAAGTCCAGCGTATGGTGAGTATGCAAATATGTGGTCGTCCTGAAGCTCTGGATCCCAGAATGCAGGAAGGGCCAGTGCGAGAATCAACAAGCATTGAACGTGTGAGACGACGTGGATGTCAAAGTTCAATTTTGTTCTGTCGTTTAACGTTCTGTATGCTGCAATATACTTGCAGAAGTATGGACTTATGACGAAAATGCCTTGATAGAGAGCAAACGCAAGAATGACCTCGTGAAAATGGCGAGCGAGAGCTGGTAGATGTACGTATGTGCAAACTGCTTCCAAGAATTCAGCGACAGGCTGCGGATATTCAATTGCTAACGGATCGATCATGATGTATTTGATTGTTTGTATAGAATAAAGCCCTGTACCTTCAAGTTAGTCTTTGACACACAATTGAGCCATACTAGCTTTGATAATTTGAGCGAATGGCTTATTTATCAATTGTTGTATTTAGAGTGAATACACGTCGGTCTGTACATATTTTCGCTAAAAGAGAGATGTGGTTACTTACGAATCCGGGAATTATAACAATTGATTGTTCCAACGTTTAACAATGCAATTGCACACCTTAGTAAGTAGTTAGTGGTGAATTATGACGAATAATGGTTGACCCAGACAAAATTGTTGATTGACTTCCGAGATTGGCGAGGCTCAAACGTAAAGTGTTCTCTGCCATATATATATATATTTGCCCGAACATACCTTTAAGGTTCATTTAAGGTTTATTTAATAGTACTCATACTAAACCTTTCCTCTCATTGCCAGCAAAAATTGTCAATTTTATCACGGCTGTGTAGTGTTCTATGTAGTTGAGTAGTTACATTATAAATTTCCTCGACTTAATCGTTTTAGAGCGGACTCTTCACTGTCTACTGTCAGATATACGGTCTAATATGACGTTTAGATGTTTGTGTAACCCCTAAAAGATGTCTATATTAAGTAAAAGCACATAAGTTAACGAATAGATACAACAAATTTTTTTGTCCTTCACGTTTTCTCCTACTTAAAAAACGGCAATGTAGTTTTGAATTCTCTCTTTCTGGTTCTGGGCAATCTAGTTCTTGTTAGATATATTAGACATATTTTAGATAGTAAACTTACACATTCAGCAATCCAGGTAATGTTTCGAATCTCCTGCTCCTTAGCCTTAACCCACGCCCAGATAGCACTGTAAGTGAACTGCTGGGTAAATGCGTTCCGGCATAGCTCCATCTCACGAAGGTAGAAATGATCTTCCAATGACTTGTTGTTGGCAGTATCGAAGAAACCCTTGTAGTCACCAACTGACTCGACAGTGATGCGAACCTAATGATTAGTGGCTGCTACATTAAATTTTAAAAGTCTGAAATTACCTGTTCGATATCGTCAGCGCTTGCAAGAGCTTCAGTTCCAGCAGGATACAGCTTTCCAAACTTCGGTGATAGTTGTAGACGCTCTTCTCGGGAAATTTCAGTGCCAAATGAATTAAGACTGATGTTAATGACACGACGGTCGGCCTCGAACTCAAGAAGCTCGGACATGATGACATTGGAAGGTGTAGGCAAGTTCTTGCAGAACGCATAAAAGTCTTCGAGGTAAGCTCTGTAAAGAGTGTTACGGATGATTTCAATGTTCATATCATCGAGATCAGCAGCAGAGAGACAGTCCTTGAAGTATGGCGCCAAAGGAGTATCGATGAGGACAGTGTTGTAAAGCTCTTCGACATTGGTGGCAACGCAAAGAGCGGGAAGTGACTCAAACCATCCAATAGGGTTGCATCGTCCCAAAAGCTCGTGGGTGTCACGTTCGTGTAAAGTGCCGGTGATTAATAAAGCAACATTGTCAATCATGTAGGCGTACGTAATGTAGTCCATGAATTTACTGAGAGGCTCGACAGCCTGCTGGCGAATGTAGCGAAATTCGTCTATCAGTTTTTGGGTTGCTTTCTCTGCGATGATTGAGGTTGACAGAGTTCCAGGGACATTGGCGAGGAAGTTACCGTAGTCAGTAGCTGAGAGCTGAAGCTTCAAATCTTTCAAGCAAAAAGTCAGTACGTATTCATCACTCTCGAGCGACTCTTCGTACCTTCCAAAGTATCGCACTGAGTCAAATTGGTATATGCAGCGTTTGTAAGAAGAGCAGAGCGATATCCACGGACTATACCTTCGATATAGCCGCTATAAAAATGTTAGTCGCAGTTCTTAAAGATATGCTTAGAAAATGGCGAGCGTTTGTTGCTTAATGCCACACTCGCCTGCCTAGTCAATTCCAATTCTTTAAAAAGAAGGGCAATTGAAGTAGCAGCATCAATTAAAAATTAACTTACTTGTTTCCATTAAAGAACATGCCATCCATATTGAAGTTGATAAGATAATAGGCAAATTTAAAAAACTTTAATTAATATGCCTGAGAAGAGAATTATCAGCTGATGTTTAGCAAAGCGGGTAATTGAGCAATGACTGACAAGTAATAAGCTATCCAGTACTTTAATTATTGAGGCAACTGAGATATAATCTTGCTTCGACGTAAAAGAAGAGGTGCTTTAAGATTGAAAGAGCGAGGAGTTGAGGAGGAGATTGAAGTTAAGCGGACGAGTCGAGTGCACGTTTTGTCGATTTGAAATTTGTCGGCCTCGAGCACAATTTAGATAGATAAACCTGTTCGATTATCTCCGGTAGGGTAAGTGTTATTAGCTGTTTGTAACGCTGTACTTATGATATATATGCATAAGCAGCTGTGCATTTTATATTGACCCCTGAATATTGTACATATTCATGCCGTCGTCTCCAGCATTTTGAACTGCAATTGAACAGTAGAAATGGATCCTTTGTTGGACATTCTTGCTCCCCATCTTCCTCAAGATGTGATGGGAAACGTTAAGACTAGTTATAACTCAAATCATGAGATGCTGTCAAATTATTTGCAACATATCAGAAGTCTTTCGGTCGCATCAATTCCAGCTGAAGCGTCTCATCTTACAACATCACTTCAGTCTATCGACAAGTCACTTACAAATCTTGCAATTACATCTAGACCGCACTTGATTTCAACTTCAGCAACGCTACAATCTTTTACAGACGGATTTGAGTCTTTGTCTGCGTCGGTGCCTACGTTGACTCAGGTATTGCCTGAACTCGAATCGAATGTAGCTGAGTTCAATCCCGTCAATGACCGGCAAGCTTCTGCGACATTACTGTCAAACATTGATAAGATACTGGACATTCTTGAATTACCGTCATTGCTTTTGACCTGTGTACGAAATGGTTACTACGCTGAAGCTCTTGATCTTGTCGGGCACGTTCGCAGATTAGGTATTCGCTATAAGAATGTCAAGATTATAGATATGATCCAAGCAGAAGTCAATGACGCATTAGTAGAGATGACTTCAGTGTTATTGCGGCTGCTTCGAGAAAACGTTCAGCTCCCGACTGCCATCAAGGTCATTTCATATCTACGACGGCTGCAGCCATTCCAGTCCTCGCCTAACGCCACACTTGAACTTCAACACATTTATCTGCTCTCACGTTCAATGCATTTAAAGGCTCAATTAGTTTCACTTAGCCCGCTCAAATCTATTCCAGAAAAATATTTAAAGCGATACGTCGAGTTTTTTAGGGAGTATGTCTTCGCTGCAATCGTCGGGTTCCGATCCATTTTTCCAAAGACTGTGGTCACAGATGAAAGTGACAAGTCTAAAGTGTATACTGTCGACGCTGGTGAGCAGTTACTGTCTTCGTTTATATACCAAGCAACTTCAGATTTGAAAACAACGGTGGACGAGATAATACCATTGATTCCTGACAAGACAAGTGATGCATCGCTATATCTCCAAGTCATCTACTCGTCTCAATCGTTGGCAAGAGTTGGCGGTGAATTCTGGAGTGTGATGGCCGATTCGAACGAGTTGAAACAGATCTTGGCGACTGGAGAGCAGAATCACTGGGTAGCTGCATTGGAAAAGCAAAGGGATCTTGCAAAAAAGTTAAAGTCTTATTAATGCATAGCTGATTTGGTGTTTGGTATATTAGGATTTAGAGAATAATGCAACTTATTTGTAACAACCAGTCATATTTTTAAATTATTTACAGGAGCAGTTTGCTGTTGTATCGGAATTCCGAAGTGACCGACTCGTTTGTCAATCCCAACTTCTGCAGACAGACGTTATATCTCGTCAAGCTCAAGTTGCGCAAGTATTTCAGCATGGAGTTGCGTTGCTGGACCTTCATCGTGATTTCTCTCTTCGTGTAAGCATCGTGTGGATTGTATCGTAAATGTTCGGCCATGGCCAAAATGTGCACGGTCTGGATCGCGGCTTGGGATTCAGCGGATCCAGTGTCGAGCGCGTGCGACCCGAAATGCTTGATGGCCATCTGGACCAAAAATGATCGCTCCTGCGTAGCACTGCCATGGTTGAGCGCAAGAATCCGCTTGACAGCTTCGGTTTTAAGCCTCTCTGCCTTGACTGTAGGTGGAGGTGTAGCAGAATCACCATATATGGCTGGCGATGCTCTGACTATTAACGCAGTACCAAGTCCCCTAGTTATATGTTGCAACTCCTTCTGCTCAATTCCAAACCCAAGAGTGTCTTTGCCAATTGTGGGAAACAACTCTTCTGCCGGATCCTTCGTGAGAGCCTTTTCATCTTCCGTCCGTAATGTCTTCAGAATGTGCTTCACAATTGGCGAATAAGTTCCAAAGATCGGGTTGACAGTAGGCAATGGTGCGGTCTTGAGATACGACTTTGTTTCGACATACGGTTTCCGCGCAGCTTTGATCTTTGACTTTTCGGATTGTGTTAACCGCTTCTTTCCTCTGACTATTTGAAGCGAAGCTGGAAAATGGAAATGCTCACCAACTTGCGGTCGAGCGCCGATGTGACCGACAGCCCACTGACACGCAGAAAAGACAGATTTAGAGTCAATTGACCGATGCGTTATGCTCGAGATGCAATTTGGTAGTGCCATCACCTATTGGTTGAGAATAAGAATTGCCTTGTTCTCGAATTTTAAACTGCCAAGTGTAAGTTTTTTTTGTCCACACAAGACCCTTACTATTTAATTAGTACACAATACCCTTAATAACGTATGTATCGCACAACCGTGACAACACACGTGCTTGAGCAAATAGGCCCCGGGGAAATCTAATCTTTCTTGAGTCAAAGAAAAAGAGACTGTGAAATTTTATTGTGCAAACAGACCACTCTTATATTCGGACTATGACCACAGTCTCCACGCTGCATTTTTTCTATTAAAGATATCAAGAAAGGGAGCATTTCTTTTTTTTTTTTTCATTGTGTGAAAAAAGGCACTGAAATGGTTCGAAATTTGGTCATTTTTGGTGGATCATCTCACCCAGAACTGGTCGAGAGGATTTGCACTATTTTGGGTATTCAACAAGGCGGTTTGCAAACTACAAAATTTAGGTGAGTATATCTGTTGTTTTGTTATGTGTTATTTGTTAACGGTGACTGGTAGTAATGGAGAGACCTCTGTGTCGATCAAGGACTCTGTACGTGAGAAAGACGTGTACGTCATTCAGTCAGGTAATTTATATAATGGGATATCATTGGTTTATGAGCATAATTTGACATTACCTTAGGCTGTGGACATGTAAATGATACTTTTATGGAACTGCTCATTACAATCTCGGCTTGCAAGACCGCATCTGCTCGATGTGTGACTGCAGTAATGCCACTGTTCCCTTACAGTCGGCAGCCCGATATACCATACAACAAGCACGGCGCACCGTTGGCGAAGAACGCGAGTATCTCCTCCAAGTCGGAGGCTACTTATACGTTTGAAAGTGTTCCTCCGTCTCCAAGAGCACAGCACGGCACACAGGGGCTGTTGCCTGTAAACGGCTCAAATTCATCTCGAGGGTACTTCTCCCTAGATCGGGAGTTTGACCGAAAATTAAAAGTCAAGGATCAAAACTGGCTGCCGGAAGGTACAGGAGAAATTAACACTGGCTATAAAGAATGGGTCGCTCAATCTGGTGAGCTTTGGTATGAAAGAAGGCTTGGGCAATTTGTTAACTTTGATGTTAGGTACTCTAGTTGCTGATCTACTCACATGCGCTGGAGCTGATCACATTATCACCATGGATCTTCACGTATGAATTGCATTAATACTTAATCGAGTTACACTAATTTTAGAAAGGACCCGCAATTTCAAGGTTTCTTCGATATCCCAGTGGATAATCTATACGGCCGACCTATTTTACAACACTACATCACGTCTTCGATTCCCAATTATCAGGAAGCAGTGGTTGTGTCACCAGACGCTGGTGGTGCTAAGCGTGCGACTGCAATTGCAGACGCCTTGAAGATGGACTTTGCCCTTATTCACAAGGAGCGTCGGCCGCGTTTCTCAGACGGTAAAGGTAACGCTACCATGATGCTTGTGGGAGACGTCGCGAACAGGGTTGCGCTTTTAATTGACGATTTGGTTGACACGTCAAACACAATCACCAGAGCAGCCAAGCTGTTAAAAGATCGAGGCGCAACAAAAGTATTTGCGATCATTACACACGGAATTTTCTCTGGAGACGCGATCGCCAGAATCCAAGCATCTGCTTTGGACAAGGTTATTACTACTAACTCCGCTCCTCAGATTGAGCACAAGCTGGCACTAGGCGATAAGCTTGAAATTCTGGATGTCAGCAAGATTTTTGCCGAAGCGTGAGTTTGAATCAGAGATTTTATTTCGATTGACTAACTTGTTTACAGAATCCGACGTATTCACAACGGCGAATCAGTGTCTATGCTGTTTGATCACGGTGGTCCTTAAGCTAATACGAGAAACGATTAAAAAAAATAACCGACGATAATTTTTGTGCATTTTTAGGGAGTCAACACAAACGGAAGGAACTTAATGCTAAGAGATCACTTCTATTCAGGTTTTCTAGTCTGTAAATATAACTGGTACTTTTATAATTCAAATCAAAAAACTTTATTGCCCGTCGCAAAACACAAAACATGAAATAGCAAATAAAACAAAACTGCAAAACGAAAGAAAGGAATCGAACTATAACTACAAAATGTACAATATTACCCAATTTTACTCTTCCGAATCATGCTTATGCTTATGTTTTTTGTGCTTCTTTTCCTTCTTTTCCTTCTTTTCCTTCTTTTCCTTCTTCTCCTTCTTCTCCTTCTTCTCCTTCTTTTCTTCTTTCTTCTCCTTAACTGGCTCACCAGAAATAATCTCCTCGATAAGCTTGGCCGGTGCAGGTGTAGGCTCTTCGTCCTCATCTTCAGACTCTTCGTCCTCCTCCAATTTTCGCTTGCCGTTCTTCTTGGCAACACCATTGCTGACGGTGTCGGCGTCAAAGTTATAAGCACGCTGAGTCGCAAACTCGAACTTGGGCTGCTGTCGGGTGTTAACTGGTGTCTTGAGCTGTGTGAGTTCGCGGCCTTCTAAGCCCTTCAGCCGGCTCTCGACCCGGATTCTGCCGTCGATTCCAATCGTGGCGACGTCTTCACGGTCTTCGGCCAGAGCATCGTAGCGGATACTGACTGCGGCCTTGGCGGCAAGCATACGTGCGATCTTTCCCTTGTTCTTACCCGTAGCTTGTCCAATCAAAGAAGCGTGATAGATAATACCGTATTTGGGAGTGTCGTGCTTGGTCTTCAAAGCACGGAAAAGAGCCTTTTCGGCACCGAGAATCTGGACAGTGGAGGCAGGTGCTTTAGCAAGCGATATTAAGCTGCCGGCGTGTGCGATCAATCTGGCTCCAACAAGTTCACCGACAAGGGCAGTAAGATTTGGCGCAATTGCAGCCATTCGGGAGTTGAGATAGTGTGACAACTGCTCACGGTATTCTGAGAATTCGATGACTTGGTCGGCCAAAGCCTTAATGTTCTCAAGATCAAACTGCGTAATCTCAGTTCCCATAGACACTTCAGCAGCACCCTTCAAGGCTTGTTCAATCTCCTCGGGAAGTATAGACGAAAAATCAGTCTCAGCGGCTTTGGACCGGAAACCCATAAGCTTAATGACTCGGGCGTAAGCAATATTGTCTTGAATAATCTTGGCCATTTCGGGAAAATGCCACCCATACCATTCCTTGACCCGCATGGCATATGTGTTGAGTTCCTTGTCGAGATCATCAAGCAAACTGATGGCCTGGACAATCATGATATCAACCTTATCAGCAGAAAATTTGAGTTTGTGACGGCCAAGTGAATGTGCAAGACCTAGTGACATGACAGACAAGTCTTTTTCTTGTAAACCAGGCAAAAGCGAAGGGAGATTTTCACGAACAGCACGGAAAATGTCTTGAGTGGAAGCATCTGAAACAACTTTAAATGAAAGATCTGGCAGACTGTTGATAGCGTTGCCTATATTGTCATTAGTTAATTCACAACAGCTTTCAAGGACTCCATACCAAGTTTAGTATCAGCCACGACCAATTTCGTCTTCTTTTCATTGTTGTCACTGAGCATATTCAACAACTTTGAAGAGACCTTTCCTTCAATGACAGCGTTAACCTCATCAAGAGCGCTTGCAGCTGATTCAAACTTGGAAAACGCCTTGACCTTAAGTCTATCATATAATCAATACTAGTCCTCACAGCACCATAGAACAAAAGACACATACGCAGATAAAACTGCCTCTGGAGTCAATGAATCCACAGAGTCAAAAAGCTTTTTATCTTTAGTCTTCAACAAGGCATAGCCTGCTGCAGTTTCGGTCAGGATCAGCATTATGGGCTTATTCCTTTTCGTATTTTGAGTAAGTTGTTCAAGAGAAATTCAAACTAAAAATCAGTTCAAACTTTGGAATGAAAGTCTCCAAAATTTTTTTAACGTTTTCTCGACTCGAAGAAAAAACCCAAAAAGTCAAAGCGGCTTCTTTGAGAGACGAAACATTTGGGAGATCAGAGCGATACATAAACGTTATGACGGTTAAAGCACTTTAGGGTATTAACCCTATTCACATCCACTCGGATATTGATTGTACTCTCGTTCTGGTGTTGGGTCTCGTCCATTGTCAAGTTCCAACTTCACCTCCAATTTGTTTTTTTTTTGGCTTTAAATCCCTGTCAGACAATTTTGCTGAATCGTATTTACTTAATTGACTTACTACAATATGGTTGCTCTTTGGGAAGAAAAGGCCGCTGCGAAGCGTGCTCAGTTAGCTGCTAGTATTCCAAAGGAATACATGGTCCCCGAAGATCAACTTCCTCCGGCTGACCGTCTGGACGTATCGAATGTCCCAAAAGAACTGTTGCCAGCGGACGTTATTGAAATTACTGAATTGACTGGTACTGAACTCGTTGCTGCAATGGCTGCTGGCAAGTTGACCTCGGTCGCTGTTACCACTGCTTTTATCAAGCGTGCTGTTCTGGCTCATCAGTTGGTACGCAACAGAATATCAAACGGAACAACACTGACTTTTTATTAGTTAAACATTTTTACTGAATTCTTCCCTCAAGTGGCTCTCAAGCGGGCTGCTGAATTGGATGAATACTACAAGTCGTCTGGCGGCAAGACTGTCGGTCCGCTCCATGGATTACCCGTCTCATTAAAGGTGGGTTAGTAAACAGTTCTCTGGTCTGTATATTGACAGATGTAGGATCAATTCCGTGTCAAGGGCGTCGAGGCATGCATGGGCTACGTTGCCTGGATTGGTGAGCCTGATAAGGAGAATTCAGTAGGCATTGCTACTTCAGTTAAGCTACTCTTTTTTAACCTTGTTTAGACTATTGTCGATCTTCTTCTTAAGGCAGGTGCCGTTTTTTTTGTAAAGACAAATATCCCAACTAGTTTGATGGTACGTTCATTAAGACATAATTATACATCTCTAATCATTTAGGCCGCCGAGACCCGAAACTGTGTTTTTGGACAGACCGTCAACGCCTACAACCGTACTTTGGCTCCCGGCGGTAGCTCTGGCGGTAAGTAACTCTAAAATGTAAAAAAAAACCTACTAATTTATATAGGTGAGGGTGCTATTCTTTCAATGAAGGGTGCCCCTATCGGTATCGGCACTGATATTGGTATGCAAAATGACACCTGAACCATACAACTCTCTAACACGAATAGGTGGCTCAATCCGAATCCCATCTTCTTTCAGCGGTGTCTACGGTATCAGGCCCTCGCACGAGCGGTTCCCATACCTCAAGGTCGCCAACAGCGTAAGTCATTGGTGCCTAAAGACTTCGTTAATAACAATTTTAGTTGGAATACAGTGAGACTGTTGTATCGGTCGATGGTCCTTTAGCTGTTTCGCTCGACGATCTTACCCTTTTTTCCAAAGCCCTGGTAGCTCAGGAGCCATGGAAACATGATCCTCGCTGCATTGCTTTGCCGTTCAGAGAATACGAAGTTCCTAAGCGTCCATTGGTTTTCGCTATTGAGGCTAACGATGGTGTTGTCACTCCGCACCCCCCTGTTTTACGAGCAGTCAAGATGGTTACTGAAGCTCTGAAGAAGGCCGGTCATGAAGTTTTTGAATTCAAGTCATATAAGCCAGCTGAAGGTGTCGAGATTCTGGTATGTGCCGTTCCTACTACAATTGCGTGTCTTGGTTAACTGCTACTTTAGGTTCGTGCTTGGACTGTTGATGGAGGTGCAAATATTCAAGGTGACTTGGACGCATCTGGCGAGCCAGGTATTCCTGATATAATGCCTTTTGTCAAGGGACACAAGGCATTAACCATCCCCGAGCTCTTCAAGTTTAACAAAGACAAGCTCGAGTACAAAACTGCATTCTTGGAGTACATGAACAATACCCTTTCTCCCAGCGGCAAGCCAGTCGATGCTTGGATCCGACCTGTTGGTGTTTCTGCTTCAGTTCCCGCTGGTCAGCTCAAGCTCCGATATCTCGGCTACACTGGATTACTAAATTTGCTTGATTATACTTGTGTCGCCATTCCTGTCACGAAGGCCGACCCTGCCATCGATGTTGCCGCTCCTGCACCTGGTACAGGTGAGTGGGCAGAGGTTGAGAAGCTTTCGTGGGAAGACTATGTTCCTGAGGATTTCAAGAACGGCCCCGTTGGTGTCCAAATTGTTGGTGGACGATTGGAAGAGGAGCGTATGCTTGCTGTTGCTGGTGTTGTTGAGTCTGCCCTCAAGGCGTAAATTTTGTTAAAATAACAATGTAAGTCGTACAGCAATAGTTAAAATTGGCAGTATAATAGTAAGTAGATTGTATTCTGTTTTTTTTGAGCAGCAAATCAGTGTAACCCTAACCCGATGGATAACTCCCAGTTCAACGAATGACTAGACAAAATAAATTTCTCTAAAATCTCATCTTTCAGCAAATTGGTGACCACGACAGTACTTTCTAAATTAATCTTCAAAATGGTTGGCTAGTTATTTTGCTGAGTTTAATGTTTTTGAAACTGATATTTGGTAGAAAGTGAAAACGTTAAGCAGGTCTTCGGACGTCTACTTACCATCGCGAAACAGCGAAGTTTCGCGGCTACCCAGAAATTTGAACCCAGAGTTGCATCCATTTGAGCGGGCGAGAGAGTATACACGGGCACTAAATGCGACTAAGCTAGAACGAGTGTTCGCGGCGCCATTTGTGGGTCAGCTGGGGAATGGCCACAGAGATGGTGTGTACTGTTTGGCGAAGAACATACGGCGACTGAATGCTGCTGCGAGCGGCAGTGGTGACGGCGTTATTAAGTACTGGGATTTAACGACACGTGAAGAGACTGCTTCGTTTATTGCACATCAAGGAATCGTGAAAGGTCTTGCTGTCAATCTGGATGGAAATCTGCTGTCGTGCGGATCAGATAATAATGTCAAGCTGTGGGATGTCACTAACAGTGCGGTCACTACACCCATCAAGACATTTTTGGGTGCGACTGGGTTCACGGCTATTGATCATCATAGATCAAATCCGGTGTTTGTGACGTCGTCCAACACGGTTGAGCTTTGGGACGAGAACCGGTCGAAGCCAACTGCAGATCTGTCGTGGGGTGCGGACAACGTTAACGCAGTGAAGTTTAATCAGACTGAGCAGTCTATCATTGCGTCTGCTGGAAGTGACCGGTCGATTGTTATCCATGACATAAGATCCGGCGCGCCTGTTCAGAAACTTGTCACGTTAATGCGAACTAATGCAATCAGCTGGAATCCTATAGAGGCGTTCAACTTTGCTGCTGCCAATGAAGACCAAAATGTCTATTTATATGACATGCGAAAACTTACAAGAGCGTTGAATGTTTACAAGGACCACGTGTCAGCCGTCATGGATGTTGACTTCTCTCCGACCGGACAAGAACTTGTGACGGGGTCATATGATAAGACTATTCGGTTATACAAAGTGAAAGAAGGCCATTCGCGAGATATCTATCACACTAAACGAATGCAGCGGCTGTTTTGCGTGAGGTTCACGATGGACTCAAAGTATATTCTTTCAGGCTCAGACGAGGGCAATATTAGAGTTTGGAGAGCAGACGCGTCGTCTCGCTCAAGCGTTAAATCGGCTCGTGAACGGGCTAAGCTTGAGTACGACAATGCGTTGAAAGAACGTTATAAAGACATGCCCGAGATTCGGAGAATTAGCCGACATCGACATGTTCCTGGCTACATCAAGACGGCAGAAGGCATCAAGAAAACACAACTTGCTAGCATCAAAAACAAAGAAGAAAACATGCGTAAGCGCAGCAAGAAAGGATCGATGCCATATGCAAAGGAACGCGAAAAGCATATCATTGGTGTTGCTTTCAAGGACACTCCGAAAAGTTGAAAATTTGGCTTACGAGGTTACGGCGCTTGTATATAATCTTTACTGTTTAATATAAATCAGAATGACCATCAACTGAAAGTTTGTAATCGCTTTGTCCCTCTCTTCAAGACAAACTGTAAATTTCACGGAAAACTCATCAGTGAATGTAATTAAGTTAAAAGCTTTATTGCTTCATAGATACAAATCATATATCACAAGACAACCTTCCCAATTTTTGTAGATTTTGAACAAACGCTTAAAAGCGAAGCTTAGTGAAGAACCACTTGTTTCGTCCAGTCTATACGGTTAGTGCTTCAGATTCAAAGCGCAAACAATATTTCACACACCTGATATCTCTCCTCAAAAGCCTTTTTGATGGCCTTCTTGGCATCCTCTCTCTGAGAAGGTTCCTTGAATGTATCGTTGGAAACAACGTTCTTGAGCGACTCAAGGTCGAGGGTGTATCTGGTGGGCATAAGGTGGTTGTAGTTGATGACCTTGATGAATGGCTTTATCTTTGATCGCTTAGCAACCTTCTTGGATCCCATTCCCTTGGTGACCTTCAATGGGTAGCGCTCAACACCAGCAACAAGAGCGTGCCCGAATGGGTGACTCTTGGTTCCATCTTCCTGTGACTTAACAATGACAACCTTCTTTCCGGCGTATCGGCCGTTGACGACGATGGCTATAAAATGAGTGTAAGCAGTCCGTTCAAATTGAATAATAATAATAAAAAGAAACTTGATTTCTTTAATTTAACATGAAATAAGTGCATACCAACTTTGCCTTGCTTCAAAAACTTGGAACCCATTGTTTTTTAAAAACGAACTTTCAACTGAATGAATTTCACGAACTCGGCTAGGCGTTTCAATGTCGCGATGTTGTGGGCCACAATCACAGTTCTTGTAGGGCTGTGACCTAAGCATTTGTTTGGCGTGACTGTTTTCTTTCAGCTCTAGCCATGCTTCACCTAGCCCTATTAATTGCTGTTGCCTAGACAACCATCTGCGGCAAGCTGTAAACATTTAATGCGGCTCAATGTCCACATATACAAGTGACATGTAAATACACACAGTCCTAGGTTGCTTCTTCTTCACGCGTATTTCAAGAGCTTCAATGTCTAATCAATTAAAGCATTCAAACTCTTCAACATCGTTGAATACAATTAGCAATGTGCCAATGTATGCACAAAAATGAACTAACGTACAACCAAACTGACATTTTCTAGGTGGGATTCGTCCGATATGAACAGGCTTCCCCCGCCATTACCGCCACATCCAGATTCTCCAGTATCAAACCCGTCTCCTACAAGACCAAGTCAAATATTTGGATCGTTGAGGTCGAGAACAGGGTCTCCAGTGCGACCGTCCCTCAAGCCTGCCATGACCACGCCAGAACAGACGCAGCATGGCGAAACGATGCAACTACTTTTGAAAATTTTGGATGTGTTGAAAGATGTTGATACTACTTCAAAACAGTCAGAAATCACAGTCAGAAGTGCGGAGAAGCAAGTTGATAGTTTGTTTCGGCGCTCAAAGGATAATGCAGTTGATCTTGTGTCTTTGCGAGACAAGATCTATAGCTCTGAGATTTTACTGAGTCACCAGTTGCAAGATATTCACGATATGCTGTTAACGGTGATTAATACTCCAAAGTCTGCGGCGCAGGCCATTGCACATTCCGAAGAGTATAAGGCACAAATTCAACGACTTCAACAGTTGATCGAGGCGAAGTCTTCTTTTCCGACCGCAGAGTGCTTGGCTGAAGTCAATCAAATTCAGCAGATGCTTCAAAAGATAATGGAGACGAAGCCTGAGTCACTATCAGACCTGGAGCAACAGATTCAAGCCATGCTCCAGAGGTTAGAGAAGGCGGACGCAATGTCATTAAAGTACTTAACTGGCATACAGCGCATTCAGAATTCAACGGCTAGCGAAATTGCCTCGCTTGCGGCAACATTGGAGTCTGGTCTTAGCAAACATCATACAGGTTTAGATAGTCTAAATAATTTAATTTTGGAGTCAGACACGTCAACTGCGGAAAGACTTGATGTACTGCTGAAGCACGTGCAGTCACTTGACCAGCAGCTGAAAAATGGTGTTGCGAAATACGAACCAGATCTCGAACAGGCAATGAGCGAGCTTACCGAAATCAAGAAATTGATTAAGCAACAAGGTGGATCGAATGAAGTTATCCGCGCGATCAATGAACATCAGAGCGCTATTGCATTAGAAAACAAAGATTCTCAAATGGTTGCCGTGAATGTCGAAGCGCTTCTCGCAGCTATAAAGCAATCACAAATTCGTACACAGGAGTCAATTAGCAAGCAAACTGAGTCTATGAATAGGAAAATAAGCTCGCTTCATGACGGCATGCTTGAATCAAACAAGTTGATGTCTGAAAACTCAGAGCAAAAATCTAGTGGTCAATTGTCCACTTTTCTGGCTCAAATTAATCTGCAGTTGGATGCCTGTGTCAAGTCTCTGGCGTCCAACAAGTCGTCCGATACCAATGTCCTCACTGCTTTTAAAGAACTTCAAACTTTAATTATCACTCGGAGCGACTCCAGCTTTGAATCCACAATTCAAGAACATGAGAAGCTTGATCAGATCATGAAAAATATAGGTGAACTGTCGAGTAACATTTCACCATTGTCGGTGCTTCCTGAAATCCATGCCTCGTTCATGGAGTCAAGCAGTCAATTGAATTCGTATCTTGGATCAGCGCATTCGGGTCTGATGGCTGAAGTTGACAGTTTGCGTCAAGAAAAGATGAAATTGACGGCCGATTTATCTGCACTTGAGTCTGTGGTTAAAAGCAGAACTGAACAGTTGGAGCGACTAGAAGAGCGAGCAAACAAGTTTCAGCAGAAGCTAGTAGATCACGTCCTTCAGAAGCCGACCAAGCAGTCGATGGGATTGTCAGATCAGAGCAAGCAGTATAATATCTTATATCAAAAGGTAACTTTAATTGTTGCTATTGTGAACAACTTCGTCTAACTTTGATAGTCTAAAAAACCCAGTCTTGAAATTCTTGATGAGTCGGCTTCTGGAGACGAACCAAATCTCACAAACGTCACAAACGCAAAATCGTACGGTGCTCTTACGCGTAATATCTCAACAGATACGTCACGTAGTATGTCTGGTACATCTACTGGTAATCGGCGGATCTCTTGGAGCAAGAAAATTGGAACAATGTTTAGTGTTGGAAAAGAGAATGATCTCGTGATTCCCAAACGTGGGGTTTCGAGAAAAGGGGAACGAAGTTTTAGTGAGCGGTTGTGATAATTTGCATTAATACTCTTAGTATTTTATATTTGCCGGATTAAATAGTCTGATATTTTATTGAAGACTGTTTGCTTTGTAAATAAAGTATGAACAAGACATAAAATAAAAGTTCGGAAGACCCCTGATTTTCATCATTGCGGCTCAATAAAAAGAGCAACAAACAACTTCAACAATTATTACAAGAAGAGATCGAATGGCTCGTTGTACGAGTTGTGAATTTGTAGAAGGGCATTCGGCATAATTTAAAGAATAATTAGACAGTAGACTTCAATGTCAACTGTACTGCTAAGACGGAATTTGGGAACACAAACAGCTGAAAACACAATTTTACATTATTCTCACCACTCGCTTCATAAACGCTTTGCTCGCACACAGGCATTCAAAGCAAAAAACGAGAGAGCAGCGACATATAATCGATACGTGGCATATAAACGAATTGAGGCGACCAAGAACAGGAGTAATCCGACGTACAAACGTTTAATTGCTAAGCGATATATTGACGTCATGGGAAGTTTGAAATTGGCAGAGATTCAGTTGAGCAAGACCGAAAAAGAGATTGAGCAGTTGCTGGTGGATGCAAGCGCGTATATTGATGAATCACAGACAGATCGTTCCGAAGACTTGGTGTTGCGGTTTACAGGTGGATGGGTCCGTGACAAGGTGTGTACTGATGTTTAAATTCTGTCTGCAGACTAATAGGGGAGTTACTGGGATATGAAAGCCATGATCTTGACGTTGCTGTGAATTGCATGACGGGCTACGACTTTGCCAATAGACTGCAGGAGTTCCTAGTCAAGAACCCGCTAAAATATGGCGAGTCCATGAAAGGCATCCACAAGATCGAAATGAACCCGGACAAGTCCAAGCATTTGGAAACCGCAACCGCAAACATTCATGGTGTTGATTTAGACTTTGTGAACTTGCGAACAGAGTCTTACGCAAACGACAGCCGAATTCCGGTCATGGAGTTTGGCACGCCCGAGCAGGATGCATACCGTAGAGACGCTACAATCAACGCTCTCTTTTATAACCTGCATACAGGCAAAATAGAAGATTTCACTGGTAGAGGACTGGATGACTTGCGGAAAGGTGTTATTGCGACACCGCTACCGGCTCTTGAAACGTTTACCGACGACCCGTTACGAGTTTTGCGTCTTATTCGTTTCGCTGGCCGTTTTGGATTCCAGATAGAGAAATTGACTTTTGGCGCAATGAAAGCTGATGTTATAAATGTATGTGAATGTATTGCCGTGGCTGAAGCTTACAATTTTAGGCTGCTGTTCAGGAAAAAGTGAGCAAGGAACGGATTGGAATTGAAGTTCACAAAATGCTTCTTGGTATGACATATGAGCTGTTATGAATTTGACGGACTAATAGTCAGGAACTGGTGCACACACTTGCTCACTTCTTTTGATTGAGACGAACATATATAGTGCAATTTTTAAGCCATTGCAATATGACATCAAAACTGTGGAATACGACATGCAGAGAAACGTGGAAATAGCCGAAGATCTAGTTGTAATTGTTCGGACCTTGATGTTTTCTAAACACAAACAAATGTTTTTTTCTGAAGTCGAGGATCAGAGAGAATTGCGACTGGTTCAGTACCTGTTTGCGCTGGTAGCGCCATGGAGTTCAGTAAAAGTGAGCACGAAGTTCGACACTACGATGCTGTTGATTCGAGACAGTTTGAAGTTGTCAACAGCCCGAGCAACAGAAGTTGCAAACGTTGTCAAACAGGTGCCGAGTGCAATCGAGCTGGTGACCAACGGCGGATGGACACGGGTCAATATTGGTACTTGATTTCACGGACAGGAAACTTATTTAATGCTAATTATCTATTTAGGGATGGCGATACGAAATTTTGGCAAGAATTGGCAGCTTGTATTTTTTAGCGCGTTCGTGACGGAGATTCACCGGCTTCAAGGTCGTGAGGACAACTGGCTGGAGTCTCCAGCTGTGGTTCACTTGAACGGCCAATACGACCGACTTTTACAGTTCGTGACCAAGAACAATCTTGCTGGATCATGGAGTATGAAGCCGATTATTGACGTGAGTGCATACAATTAACGAGAAGGGGCAATTCGCTAATCAAGCTTTAGGGCAAAGTGGTGATGAAAGCTTTAAATCTCCAGTCAGGACCATGGCTCAAAAATCTGTTACCAAAGGTTGTAGAATGGCAGCTCGAGTTTCCCGATAAAAGTGCGGAAGATTGCATTGAGCACGTTAAGACTTTGGAGCTGTGACGCCTCAGACGGTTGCATATTATGTACTTTAACAATTGTAAATAAGCAGAGAACTAAGCAGACAAGGAACAAAACAGAGCAAGAATTCAAACACAGGCAGCAACAATCTTTCTTGTCGCAGCGACAGCTCGCTTGAGGTCTAATGTTGACCCGTCGAGATCAAGTATAATATCATTTTTTGCCAGCAGCAGAAGTCCTTTAAACCACAATTTTGACGAGCTGTCTGGTAAGGGCAGTTTAAGTTCGCGCTCGATACCGTACAAGTACTCTGCCAAACGTCGTCTAGAGTTACGCATGCGCCACCCGAGCATGACGGTGTCCCAAGTTGAAAACGGTTCAGACTTGAGAATCATGCAGCGGTAATTGAGAGGCATCAACTGTACGGCCGCGCTTGTGAGCTCGAATACGGTCGCCAGATCTGTTTCGGGCTTTGCAACCACGTAGTTTTCCTTAATCCCGCCTCCGTCTGAGTTTAAGATCCAGACGGAGCTGTTGACGAAACTCATGTAAGTCGGCACGTATGGTATGACGAGTGTGCCGTACTGCTGGAAACTTTCACTATTGGCCTCGTATTCTTCTGGCGAAACTAATGTCAACTGTGAGAAACTCTCTAGATTTTGAGCAATGCCAAGCTCAGAGTGGCCGCCAGCAAGCGAGATTTGAACGGTCTGGTTTACGACTTTGAACACCAAACTCGAGTCCGGCGTGGGTTTATCAGCTCTGGCTTGATGATTACTTGCATGGCCACGAGTTTCAGGAGCGGCGGACGCAAACGCGAGATACGCAGATGCGACGGTGGCTGTTGTGAAGTGAGATCTAGTGAAGTAGTGGGAAGTAGGGTGGCTGCCGAAAGACGTGGCTCCGAGCACACTCGAGTCAGAAACCAGACGGGCGATACCCATCAAAGTAGCCAAAACACTAAACCAGAGCCTCATTGTCATCCAAACAGATTTTGCGTTGATGATCATGTGAATATTCGGCATTTTTATTTCTGTCTCCTTCTGGGTTGTTGTGGGGGATATAAACTGGTCAGTGAATTTTGATACTGACCAGCCATGTGTAGTTGTTTACCTAGTCCATAGTGAAATCATTTTCACTAAAATTCAAAAGTATATTAAAGTTTGCCTACTTCATGTTGTACACAATCAATATCTGTACTTCGTGGAATAATCTATCAAGATCAGTACCAAGCTCACTCCAAGTTGTATAACGCATACCTTTGGGACTAATGACAAGACCACGCCCCTTTTTAGCACCTTTATAAATCGTTTCAATAATATCTATAAGTTCCTGCTTATCTTCTAGTACCCAATTCAACTTGTTGTTGTTTCCTGTTCCGAAATCACACATCTAGACTGTCAACCCAGTTCAAACAGAGACAAGTACACATACCATGTGTTTATTTCTAAAGAAGAACATAACCGTACACGGATCGTAAAGTTCATACATCTATTATAGTTAAAATCTAAACTGAACGACCCAGATACACCAACCTTATTAAAATCAGGAACTTCGTCTATATCGCAAACGTATACAACGGCAAAGTTCTTTACTCGGTCAGCTATCCGGTATAGAAGCTCATCCATCTGCATACACTGTTCATCCTAAATGCGTCAATACAATAGCAATTTCTCTCACAACATGCGCACCCAGTCACGACCAAATCTGATCACAACCAGCCGTTCCTCTTCTATACTATTGTCAGATCTGAAATTTTCCTCCCAAGAGAACACTTACCTGACATGATTGCCTGATCAACATGCCTTTAATCATTAACATACATACATAATATAACTAGTACACGTACCATCCAGTCTTTAGGTGAGGCAAAAATACGCTTCCCATTGTTTCACTTGATTGAATGTTGAAGATTCAAAAGATTAATGATGATGAGTTGACGATATAAAATGTACAAACTTTAAAGTCCCAACCATTTTCAATCCGGGTAACTAATATTTTTTTTGTTCTACACGCCAAATCGCGAACTGAACAATTTTCTGACCAGAATAAAGCAGAGTTGTAGAAATGCCTAAACGGAAAGCAAGTCAAAAGGAAGTATTAAACAGGCCAAAGAAGCCTATTACGACAGATCCTCGGTTCTCAAGTGTGCACTCGGATCCAAGATTTGCACCTCCAAAAAGGAGAGACAGCAAGGTAGTTCTAGACAGCCGGTTTAAGACGCGGTTGGATGCGGACACGGAGTTTAAACAAAAACGTGTGGTTGATAAGTATGGCCGCAAAGTAGACAAAAATGCATCTGAAACGGAGTTGAAGCGTTACTATCGCATGGAAGATGAAGACGAGGATGAAGAAGACGAGAAGGCATTGGTCCGGCCAGGTTACGATCCTGCTCGAGGTGAAGGGTTGATCGGCTCATCGTCCGAAGAGGAGGACACAGAAGAAGAAGTAGATGAGACTGAAGATGTGTTTGAGACTGCGATTGAGGAAGAAAGCGTTCCACGGGGAGAAGAGACTTCTACATTTGCGGTTGTGAATCTTGATTGGGACAATGTTCGAGCTGAAGATTTAATGGTTGCATTTTCCAGCTTTGCTCCGGCTGGTGGTCGTGTACTGTCTGTTTCAATTTATCCAAGTGAATTTGGAAAAGAACGAATGGCGAGAGAAGAGATGGACGGTCCACCTCGGGAAATTTTTACTAGCGCAAAAGATGCTGAAAATGAGCCTGATGACGATGTTGAGGTCAAGGAAGACAAAGGCGAAGAGTTTGATAGTTCAAAACTCAGAAAGTACCAGTTGCAGCGGCTAAGGTGAGGTGCCCTATGTTTCTAGGTTTCATGATATTGATATGATATGATAGATATTACTATGCGGTCGTGAAGTGCGATTCGGTAGCTACCTCACGTAGAATCTATGAAGGCTGTGACGGCACCGAATACGAGACGACGGCCAATTTCTTTGACTTGCGATACGTTCCAGATGGAATGGAATTCGACGACAAGCCACGGGATACGTGCACTAAAGTGCCCTCCGCTTATCGACCAAACGAGTTTGTGACAGACGCTTTACAGCATTCCAAGGTCAGATTAACGTGGGATGAAACTCCAGCCGAACGGCTGCAGTTTGCCCGCCGTGCGTTCAGTCGGCGAGAGGTCGAGGAGATGGACTTTAAGGCGTATTTGGCTTCAAGCGGGAGCGAGTCCGATGCGGAGGAAGAGAATAAGGACGCTGTGCGCGAAAGATACCGGAAGTTGCTGTTGGATAGTAAAGATGATACCGGGTTTGATGAGAAGGGAGATGTTGACATGGAAATCACGTTTACGCCTGGATTGTCTACAGGTACAGAAGCAATGGCTGATTCTGCCGATGAAGAAGAGAATACTATTGAGAAATACAAGCGCAGGGAACGTGAGCGTCGGAAGGAGAGAATGGATAGAAACAAGAAGGATGAGTCCGAGAACGAGGAACTTGAGGACAAGAAGGCGAAGAAGAGTAAGAAGGGCAAGAAGGTTAAGAAGAGCGCGAATGAGATTGAGGAGGACGACCGCCGGAAAGCGGAGCTTGAGCTTCTAATGATGGGCGAAGATGAGGACAATAACCTGAAGCATTTTGACATGCGGGAAATCATTAAGTCCCAAAAGCAAAAGAAGAACAAGAAGTTACGAAACAAAAACAAAGTGGAAGCAGGAGACGATTTCAAGATTGATGTTGCGGACTCTCGGTTTAATGAGATGTATGATCATCATGAGTTTGCAATTGATCCAAGTCGACCACAATTCAAGGATACGAATGCAATGAGGAAGCTTCTTGAAGAGCGTCGGCGACGACAAAACAAAAATACCGACGAGTGAAAAATGAACTGCTGAAGGGTATTGTTCTCATTATGAGTCTGTTCGAGGATAAAGTTGGTAAGCGTTAGGAGTCTGTATGAACTTAGCGGCATTTAAGCGCCAGTAGGTGCCATATGACGTAGTTGCCATGAAATGTCACTTTTCTGTACCTTCCATGATAATTTTGATAGTTTATAACACGTTCAAGATATACAGTAAATGATAAAATATAGTAATTAAACACAATTTAATTATTTTATTGCGAATTTAGCTTGAGAGGCATATTTAGTCCGTTTATCGGCGGCAATTAAAGGCGGCCGACGCGGCTTGTCGAGATCTTAAGCCGCACACGAAGCGCCTCCCGATTTTCTCAGGTTCCGCTCTGGCCGAGTTCGGTCGAAGATGAGAAGGATTCAATCGTTTATATAATTTGCCCTTTCCAAATCCTGTTCCGGTTCAAATAATCAAAATTAGATTGTGTGGTATAAATAGAAAATACTTTATAGATATACTGTGCATTATGGCTTTTCCTAGATCAGCCATTACTCGCCTATCAAGGCTATTATCAAGGATATCGTCACAATCAAAGCCAAAATTTCAACAAACAAAGACTTTCCGTCGTCAAATTGCAACTTCACCTACTGACCAAAAAGTTTCGTCTTTACTTTCGTTGGCAAATCATCGGATTCTACCTCAAAACAGCACTCTTATTGACCGACTTGGCCGATCATCGCTTGTGCTGGCGCAAAGCAGATCTACAATTGCAGGTCCACAGCCAATGACTATGAAGCAACGAGGACTTAAACTTATTTATATGTCTTTTGCAATTGTTGGCGCTGGCGCTACAACTGTCTTTGTTCTTATTGGTGCGTTCTTCATCTATGATGCAACAACGTATAAGGAACTCGATGATGCGACTGATCTCGACATTGCTGATTTGGCTCTTAACCCAAATCTTGGTGGTCCCAAGAATTTACCAATTTTACAACGTCATCTGGATGATGAGGACTCTGATCTTCACAAAGTTTCAATGACAAAGCCACATCTTGTGGTTCTAGGATCCGGCTGGGGTGTATGTATTCGCGTCTTGAGTTGTTTGCTCCTTGCTAACGTGTTAGGCTGTTGCTGTATTGAAAAACGTTAATCCTGAAGATTATCATATTACTGTGATTTCTCCACGAAACCACTTTTTGTTTACCCCTATGCTTCCTTGTGCTACTGTTGGAACACTTGAGTTCCGATCATTAGTTGAGCCTATCCGTCGCATTGTGACTTCTGTCAATGGACATTATCTTGAAGCATCTGCTGAAAAGATTGAGTTTAAAGAGAGATTGATTGAAGTCTCGCAACCCACTCCTAATGGAAAAGTCGCTCGTTTTTATGTTCCTTATGACAAGTTGGTAGTGGCAGTTGGTTCACAATCAAATACACATGGTGTTGATGGGCTGGAACACTGCAACTTTTTGAAGACAATTGATGATGCTCGAGCCATCAGACGTAAAGTGGTCGAGAACTTGGAGCGCGCATGTTTACCCGGTACGAGTGACGATGAGCGCAAGAGGCTGCTTAGTTTTGTCGTTTGTGGAGGTGGCCCGACAGGTGTCGAGTTCGCGGCTGAACTGTACGATTTATTGAACGAAGATTTAACGAAAGTGTATCCGAAGATTTTGAGAAATTTGGTTTCTGTCCACGTGGTGCAATCGCAAGGTCATATTCTGAACACTTACGATGAAAAGATCAGTACTTATGCTCAGGAACGGTTCAAAAAAGACTCAATTGACGTGTTGACAAACTCTCGTGTACAGGCGGTCGAGCCAGACCGGGTCATTTTCACTCAGAAGGATGAAGAAGGCGTTTCGCATATCAAGGAAATTCCGTACGGACTTTGTCTGTGGTCAACCGGTGTTGCGCAATGTGACATTACTCAGGACATTACATCGACACTCCCGGAGCAGACAAATCGACGTGCAATTGAGACTGACTCACATTTGCGAATCATTGGTGCTCCCTTGGGAGACGTGTACGCGATCGGCGACTGTTCGACTGTGCGAACAAACATCACCGAACACATTGTCGAGTTTATCAAGTCGTACGCAATCAAGTCCAACAAGCCCATTGACCAGTGCTCGGTTACTTTCCAGCAGTGGAAAGATATTGCAGTTAGTATTAAGCGGAGATTTCCTCAAGCTGGTGAACATTTGAAACGGGTAGATTACTTGTTTACCGAGTACGATTCCAACAAGTCTGGCGAGCTTGAGTTTTCAGAGTTACAGTCGCTGTTGAAGAACATCGACAAGAAAATGACTTCGCTTCCTGCTACAGCGCAACGTGCTCATCAGCAAGGCCAATACATTGGGCGTAAACTTACCAAACTTGCTGAAGTCAACGAGACTTTGGCCATGCAAGAAGTTGTTAGTGCTGATATTGACGATCTGGTGTACCACCCCTTCGAGTACCATCACCTCGGCAGTCTTGCATACGTCGGCAATGCTGCCGTGTTTGACTTCAACGGCTACTCTTTTGTCGGAGGTCTTGTAGCTATGTACTTGTGGCGGTCAGTTTACTTTGCTCAAGGCGTGAGTTTCCGGACTCGGGCTCTGCTTTGCATGGATTGGCTGACTCGGGGTTTATTTGGCAGAGACATGACTGAGATTTAGAGTTTTACGGTCTTCACAAATCATTTAATGATATTATAGATCTTTTATTTGCGGTCACGTAGACGAACGAATGCGTATTTTACTATTATCGACCCAGTTGCGGTGTAAAACTCGCTAAAATATACTGTCAGCTACAAACGCGCCGCATTTTACGCGGCGCACAGCCTAAATATGTTAAGTTTTGACTAGATTCCTTTCGTCGCCTCTTTTTACGTCCATTTTCTTCTTTTATGGTTGGAAAAACTTTTATGAACACGCGGGTATTAACGCAAAATTTGTTGTTTGTATTTTTTTCTTATTCGTTGTTTTTGATTCAAGGTGTTGTATGAACTCTATATATGTAAAGTTGAATTGTGAAACCTTATTTGAACAGCACAGCGTGTACTCTATTTATAACCCGTGTCGAATATTCCGGCTGATGGCTGCTGTCGTCAGCCGACTACCATCGACAATGTTTTGTTTGACCCCGGTCATATAGCGCACTAGAATCAAATTGAAGCCGGATTCAAAAAGTATAAATTAATACACGAGACCCTTATTTATTCACAGATCAAAAGATATACACAATCAAAAACATCACAATGAGAATATAAAAGCAATTGTATGAACAGACCACAAATTGTGCAAAAAAAAAAAAAGAAAAAAAACCGATTTCTAAACAAGTTCCTGCTGTAATTCATTTCCTTTTATTATATGATTCCACTGACCGCACAACTCAAATTGTTATAAATGACGAAAAAACCCACGTCTCAAAATTTATACATAAAAAAGTTTTGAAAAAAAGAAAAAGGAAGGGGAAATGCTGTTTATAAAAAATGCAATACTTTCTATTTCTGCTCTAAGCTGCTAGCAGAACTACTGTTACCGCTTCCATTATCATTGCTCGTGCTTGCAGACGCAGACGCGCTGCCTGTTAAACTCCGCCGTCGCACGGTCGGGTCTTCCTTCTCCATTACTGCAGACGCAGCCACGTACAAAGAAGCATCGTATCCGTTACTAGACTCGGCCTGCACAGGACTTGCCTTTACAGGCTGCAAATGCGTGTCTCGCACTGCAGACACCAAGGCGTCCATTGGACTCAGACCTGCTATCGATCGAAGCGATCGCGGATTTATCATTGGAGCCTCCATCTGTCCACCACTGGTTGTGCGCCACATCGGTGACGTTGGCGTTCCGATAGGCATCTGTTGTGGAAGTACTGGCCTGTGAAGGGTCGAAGACATTGAATTAGTCCGAGAGCTCTCCTGCAACGCTTGTCGGTCAACATCATGGTACCGGTCTGACGTGTATCCCATCATGCTTGGCGCAATCACTTTCTCGTAGTACTCCATCGCAGTAGGGCCAGACACGTCCATATCTGCGCTAACCACTCGCTGTCCCCGAGGCCGCCCGGCGTCCGATGTCCGTGTCTCTGGCTTCGGTCCTCGCGCAAAGCTACCTGTTCTGCGGGTCCGGCGTGATGTGACTGACATCATGTCAAGGTCTCCATATACTGGCCGCGGTACAGGCTGCGAAAAGTAATCCGCATCCATATCTTCAGGCATTGTTTGCGCGCGCGGGGCCATCAATGGTCGAAAACCAGGGCCAGGGCCTAAACCTGGTCCTGGCCCGCGTCTCTGACTATTCATTAATTCCCGCTCACGTAGCATCAACTCGCGCTGTCTGAGCTCAAGCTCGCGTTCCCGAAGCGCAAAGTCAGTCATTGACGGTGGCGGAGCAAACTGACCTGATTGTGTTGGCGGCGAGTTTACACCGTTTGCAAATGCAACAACGTCCATAAACTCCTCCAAACCTTCGGTAGATGGCTTTCGTGCTAATGATGGTCTTGAGCCGTTTCTAGTTCCGTTTCCACTACTCGGCCCATTCATTGATGGTTGCGTCTGTGGTGGTAGCGGACGTCTGTTGGTGTATCCATTTGCGCTTGGAGGAGGAGGCCGTCGCGCGGCGGCAGGTGTGATGGAAGTCTGTCGAGAGAGTGTGGGCATTGATGGCGAAGGTGACGGAGACGGAGAAGGTGACGGCGTAGAAGTGACAGATCGCGGTGTTTGATTGACTTTGTTAAGTCGGGAAAGAAGTATGTACAGCATTTCTAATCGTGGAGCCTTTAGACCACCAGCATCTGCCATTTTGAGTGGGTTTGAAATTAAAGTTTCAATCTCCATAGGACGTCTGGCCACAAAATCCTGATACATCATTGATTGCTTACTAGAGGCGATCATGCCGTCCACGATCGATTGCGGGAATTTACTGTCAAAGGTGCAAGACTGAGACTTTGCGATCTGTAAGAGCTCAGCAATCAGACCCGAGACGATTGAAAGCACACGCGGTGTAGATATGAGCGCCATGTGATTTGGTTCTTCAAGAATGACCGAGAGCGGGTGAAACGCGATCGGGCCAATAGACTTTTCCCACTGTTGTTGACGGATGTTGCGAGACACTGCACATTTGACACCGCCGGCGTCGAGAGTGAGCGCGAAAGATTCGGCCATGTCTTCGACATACGACGGATCCTGCGAGGAGACTTTCGTGCTTGCCGAGATCCAGAATTGACCGGTGCTGTTTCCAACTTGCTCAAACTCTGCTGGTCCAGTTTGAGTTACGTTGGTGTCGCAGACTAATGCAAGCACCGCGTTCTCTTTAAATGTTTCTTCAATGTAATTTTCAATCCCAAGACCAACCGACGTGTTCACAATAATGCACGTGTGTCCCGGTGTGACTACCGGTTGAATAATTGCCGACAAGTCGTATACGTCGGGAAGCGCCTTTACACACAGTATAATATAATCATACCCGGCTGGCGGTAATTGAGCATCGTCTACCGTTTTGACCACTAGTTACAATAAGCAAGAAGTTCAAACCACCAATCACATAATCTGACCTTTGTATGGACGAAATCTTTGAGCGCCCAGTTTGTCTGATTTGAATGAAACTCCGTAGTTATTCACAATATCGTACTGAGCTTTCCAAACCAAAGTTACATCAGCCAAGTTACTAGAAGTGACACGCCACGATAGAAAAGCCGATATTGGGTTGCTTCCAACTATATTGACGCGTTAGTATGGTCTCAGCGAAGGGATGCACCGATGGGTGCCCGCAATCAATGTACCTGATAGAATATTAAGTCTGCGGGATTCGGAAGAAGTCATTTTTGAAAAAAAAAAAAAGAAAAGAATTTGAAATCTATATACAAAGAAAACCCGACTTTGACATGTGGTTCCTTATAAGCAATAAGAATCGGATTAAGGAACGTACGAAAAGAAACAGCGGAAAGACAGGTAGTATTTCAATTCAGTCAGGCAGGACGTTTAATAAGCAGAACTAAACGGTGATATTCAGACTAAAATAACTATTTAAAAGAGCAAAGTTCTCTGTCGTAGTTTAAAAGGAAAAAAAAGTGGGAAGAACGAACCGAAGTCGGTTTTCGACCTTAAGCAAACGACGTAGCAAAACTCATGCCGCACCCTAACCTTGATTTCAGCCCCGTATAGAGTCAAATGCCCTGACCCTGGTTCGAAGCACTTGGCGATGTCGCGCGACTTAGATCAACGCGTCATGGCACAAACTCTTACCTCATTGGGACCGACCGTTAGCCCTAATTTAGTTGGTTTTACTTTTTTAGGTTAATGGCGGATATTACGGATGAAGCTTTTAGCTTAATCTGGACTAATGAGCAAACTCATACAATAACGCCGCAGATACAAACCCCATTAATTATGTCATTTGATGACCTGTTGACTGGCGATCTTTTTAAGTCTGTTTACAGAGATTAAAGCTTGACCTCTCAACTGATTTTTAATAATTTCTGTTCTGATCTGACAATTCATATCTGTTAAAGTAGATAAAATACTGAAAAATGCCGTTAAGTAGACATGTCGATGCTCAGCAACTGGTCAAAGACCGTCAAGAAAGGTTTCATCTGCATTCACATGCTAGAGGTTCTCATATTGCTATGCCATATGGCACTCGTTATTCTGCTTCTGAGTCTATTCCAAAATATTCAATTCCTGATGATGGTGTGAATGCAAAAGGTAGAAGCTGCTTTGAAATTGCCGAACATTTTTTTGTAACAGAATAATATAGCTGCATATCAACTCATTCATGATGACCTTGATCTCGACGGAAAAACTAATCTGAACTTGGCCAGTTTTGTCAGTACCTTTGTCGAGGAAGATGCTGTGGCTCTTACGCTTGAGAATCTGACAAAGAACTTAGCCGATAGTGACGAATATCCTGTGTTGATGGACATCCATTCTCGTTGCATCAGCATTCTTGCTAACTTATGGCATGCTTCTGCGTCTGAAAAGCCAATTGGATCAGCCACTACAGGTTCGTCTGAAGCAATTCATCTCGGTGGTCTTGCAATGAAGCGTAGGTGGGTTGAGAGACGAAGAGCAGAAGGAAAGGACGCCTCGTCACCAAACATTATCATGGGCGCTAATGCCCAAGTTGCGCTGGAAAAATTTGCGAGGTACTTCGATGTTGAAGCACGATTGATTCCAGTCACGGCAGAATCGAATCACTGCTTAGATGCGAGCAAAGTTCTTGAACAGGTAGACGAAAACACAATTGGTATCTTTGTCATTCTTGGATCGACTTACACTGGTCACTATGAACCAGTGCAGGAAATCTCAGCCTTATTGGACGATTTGCAGGAGCGAACCGGAATTGACGTGCCTATTCACGTCGATGCCGCCAGCGGTGGGTTTGTTGCTCCTTTCTGTCATCCGTCAGTCATTTGGGATTTCAAGTTGCCTCGAGTTCATAGCATCAACACTTCTGGCCACAAGTACGGACTTGTTTCAGCTGGCTTGGGGTGGATCATTTGGCGGTCTGAAGATTACTTGCCGAAGCATCTGATTTTTGAACTCAAGTACCTTGGAGGTGTTGAACAGAGTTTCAGTACGTTTGGATCTACTTAGTCTTTCCTGTCTAACTTTTAGCTCTCAACTTTTCTCGCCCTGGTTATCAAGTTATTCAGCAATATTACAACTACATCCACCTTGGTCTAAACGGATACAAGCGTATTCAAAGCAACTCTCTTTCCAACGCGCGCTTGCTTTCCGAAGTTCTCGAAGCCAGCACCTACTTTACGTGCGTGTCCGAGATTCATCGCAAGCGAGGTATTCACAAATACGTGCCTGAAGTTTTCGAAGGTGGTGATGATCCAGAGGTTTACAACGCGGGTTTGCCTGTCGTTGCATGGCGCCTAAGCGACGAGTTTAAGACCGCCTATCCTCATGTCAAGCAAGCCAGTATTTCTACGTTGCTACGGGTTAAGGGGTACATCATTCCAAGTAAGTTTGCCACTAGATTTTAGAAATGTGTTAACAATTAGATTACCCCCTTCCTCCGAACGAAGAAGTTGTTGAAATCCTGCGCGTAGTCGTGCGTGAAAGCATGTCGTCCGACTTACTCGAGCGGTTGTGCGAAGACATCATTATTGTGACCGAATCGCTCATTAACGCCGACGAGATTGACATGTCTGTACTCTCGCACCCTCTGCAACAGATCCATCAAGCGCGTGTGGATCAGACCGCAGCGTCTCTCGGCTCGCTCTCGCACGACAACTCGACCACTAATCTCGCACCCCATCGCTCCCACAAACATGGCCATTACAAAGGCGTATGCTGATTTGACACAATTGGCCATTCTAAAAAAGTTAACCTGATTTATGAGTTTTTGGTTTAAAATTATTTGACATAAAACATAATCTACATGCTACTATCGTACACCATTGACTCTGTTGCGTGTCGCAACTCAAACAGCAGCGCGCCCGGCTCGTCCGTCCAGTCCAATGCATCGTAAACGTTCTCACCTGCCTCATCGAGACACGCTCTCGCATGCGCCTTCTTGTCTAACATAACCCATTCCTTCGCGGCCACGAGCTGCCAGAACGCGGCCTTGCGCCGCCGATTGCCCCACCCTTGCGAACCTTGCCCGGTCCGGATCGAGTAGCAGGCACTGACACGTTCAATCACGAGCGCGTGCGCAAGATTGCCCATCAGTTTCTCTGACACGGCTTTCATCAGCCATCGGGCTGCGTCATCGGCCGCTCCACCGCCGCGCGACCGGAGCAGCTCGGACGAGATCAGAATCGTACGCAGAGCGTACGTTGGCTGAGCACATCGAGATATATACGAATACGTTGCGGAATCAAGCAATGGCTCGATAGTTTCGGCTCTGGTCTTGGACGTCAAGGGTGTTCCGGCAAAAATCAAGCTTGCGGCCGCCATCTCTTGTGCTCCTGCGTGATATTTCCATGCCTTGTCGTTCATAAAATCCTTTCGTAAAATATCGTACGTGCTGTTTGCAAGCTTCCAGTCCCGCAACATGAATGTATAGTCCGCAAGCTTCCGCATCTGTGCCTCGGCCGTCATGTATCCGTACGTGCCAGTCACAGAGTCATAGTTCCCCGGCGCTGTTGTCGCAGTCGTCGTTCGGTTGCCTGCGCTCAAAAACCTTTTCGATGCAGAAAATAGCCTGCCAGTTATGCCTCGTCTATTTGCAAGCACTTGTTCGTTCCAAGTCGCAACACATCTCTCCATAAACGGAACAAGACTCTTGGATGCAAACTCATGTATGAAGAAACGTATTGCCTGTGCGTCACTGTCATAAATATAAACTTCACCTGGCGGATTTCGAATCCTTTGCAACTCTTCAGCTGCAGTTATCCAAACTGACGGCGCAAACTGCATCAAAGGTTCTTGAGCCGACAGATCTGCCGGCTTTGAACGCACCCTGATCATGTAACAATGTATCCCAAGATCTCTCTTCATGCGTTCAAATGCTGCTATTGACCTATTTTGTCAGCTTAATTTATCACCGCACATGATATCACCTACCTTGTTAGATCATCCCTGTCGTCATCATGTATGTACAAATAATATCGTAAAAAGTCTTTTGTCATGTAAGCTGGTACCGGCAATTCGTTCCCTGCTCTGTATAATTTCGCCAACGTTTCTGATGGATGCTCGTTTCGGGATGTGATCGCAATCAGTGCCGCGACCGGATGCGAAAACGTCTCGTGCGGTGAGATTGGAGGCGCCGCAAACATACGTAGTAAAAATTTGTAGTAAAGACCATCGTGTGGCTCAACTGCTGATCCAGTAGCGTCTGTAGCGTAATACCTTGGTCCTTTGTCAAGATATGCGTCTAGCAGTGCATCAAGATCTTGCAGATCAAAACATGGCGGGGAAGAAGACGTCTGTGCTGGCTTTTTTGACGGTGACAATGGCTGTTGGTGCTGCTGTTGCTGTTGTCGTTGTGGTACGCTGGCTGCAGGAGAAACAAATCTGAATCCAAAATCATCGACATTGCTTGCAATGCCTTGGGCATCGCGTAAGTGAATTGGGCCTGAGACAGTGTCGCTGAACGGGCGCAGGAGTTCGAGCAGCGACGGCAAACCTTTTTCTCTTGCAAGATCGTCTGCATCTGGTGATGCAAAAACAGCGACCCGTGGTGCAAATGACTGTGCAATCAAAGCCGCGACAGCCGAAAGATGTGACGGCGAGACCGCGTTGTTTGGAGATAGTGGACCTGTAGCGGATAGCGGGTGGTGAGTTCCTCCGGTCAAAAACGACGAAAACGAGAGTGAAAGCGATGGCGCGGGTGAAGACGAGACTGATGGGCTTAAACTTGAGCTTTGTTGCCGCTTAGTGTCTGCACTCTGTCTGGAGAAATCCCCATCTGGTTGGTCTGATTGTGATGGAGAATATGACATATTCGAGTACACATACGCATGTTAACCCTTAGTGTCCTATTTAGTACTCAATTGACCCTGAATTATTATTCTTTTGCTAAATAAAAACTAAATCAAACAGTAAGTGCAAATTGGGTTTCGAAATATGAATACAATCAGTTTACGTTGTAACAGTTCGTTCCGTTCAACTTGGCAGCTCATAGTTCTGAAAACCCAACCCTGGCTTCATCTCAATTAGATACATGAATACCTACTTTTACTTCTATATAGAATTTGTCATTTGCATTGCTTAAATACCTATTGATTATTGTCTTCTTCAGTGACAACAACAGGATGCTTGGCTTTTTCAGCATTAATTTCAGCCTCTACAGCCTTCTGAAACGCTTCTTTGTTAGGAGCAAAGTCCAACAGATACTCAAGCTCCATTTCATGGGTTCGATGTCCGAGAATCACGAGTGAGTGCAGCGGTTCTCCGCTTTCAATCTCAGCAAGTTCACCCAATGTCGCGGCAATAAACTTCTGCTCCGGCGAACCTAACCGAGAAATTGAGACGCATGGCGTGTCTGCTGTGTATGCCTGTTCTTGTCGTAATTCTTCAATCTCAAGGAGTTGAGACGCGGCAGTCTCAATGTCCATGTATCTGGGTGGCTCGTAAATCTTTCTACCTCTTGCCATATTTTCAAAGCTTTGCTCCTTAACTTTGATGTCTATACAGTTAGCGCAAGCCCCAAAAGTTCGGCAGAAGTCATTACCTAACAACACTAATGTGTGTAATCCGATGTCTCTGTTCTCCTTTATCCGGTCGTAAAAACTGTCCGGTTTCCAACTATCAGTGAAAAATACCAATGACACTGTTTGTCCGAAATTATACAATTGCAGACCGCAAGCACCTGCAGCATTCATGACCGACGCATTGTGTATCACGTTAATAGGAATTCCTAGCGACTTCGCTCGTATTATAAGATCTGTATGAGTGGTTGCCCTGTTAAACTGTTAGATCGCGCAAGCAGGTTCTAGAATTGACTTACCCGAATGGATCACCAACTACAAGGAACGCAACGTCTACTTTGTCTGCATCTTCCAAAATATCGTCGCTCCCGCTCTCAACCAGTTCTCTGTCTGCCAAAATAACTTCCCGACCATAGAACTCTTCCTGTTTTTCAATCAATCAAAGTCTAGATAATCACATACGCACGCACCAAATCTTCCTTTGAAGCAGCCATCAAGATGCTAGTATACGCTTCTAGATACACGCGCGCACATTTCTGAACAGCTTTCAGTCCTCGGACTGATATGTCATCTACATACGACAAACCCAATCCAATTACATACAGCATTATTGCAGTTTTAAAAAACAATCGTTTAAGTTTTAAGAATTTTGTCGAGTTTACATGACCAAAAAACTCTTTGTAAGACGTGTAAACCTTATCTACCCCTGAATTTTCTCATTGATCCATCTCGCAGTATAGTTTGCCATCAGTTCACTCTCATTCACACAGAAAGAGTGCTGGCATTTGTCATCCGGACTAGCCAGAATGCACTCAACGTTGTCTTTGTCGGCATATGCTTCTAAAATTTGCGCTCTTGTATGATCTCCAACCCAGTGATCCTGCAAATGTTAATATTGCTCTTAGCGATGGTTCGAATACTCACTTTTTGAGCAAAGAATGCAACGATTTTGCTTTTCTGTTGCTGCAAAAATGTCCAGTGACCACCCCAAAACACCTGAGAGTCTTCAGGTTCGTCTTTTATATACAACATCTCGTCCTTGCCGAGACTGATGCATCTGTAAATGACAGTTCCCGAACTGACCAAAGCCGTCGTGGCCTGAATCGCGTGTTCAGGCGGAAACTTCATGACGACATTGACTATCGCGCGTACAATCGCGTTGGGAGAATGTTTGGTCATGTAGTATACGAAGTTGGCCACTATGTTCGCAAGGGTTGGGATTCTGGTCAGCAAAGCTGTAAACTTCACTCCCGTTGGACTCTGACCTATGTCTCTGATTGTAGGGAATAGCAGAATTGCAAGAGAAATTGAACATTGAAATTGTGCTTTGTGAACTTGTGACACTAGCCGCTGAAGAAGCCAACAGCCTATACTGTGTCCTATCAAAACTACTTGCTTTGCTTGCCCCTCTGGACCAAAATACCCGTGCTGCTCCAGTTTCGCCTTGAGGACGTCAAACTTATGTGTAGCCTGTTCCTGTAGACCGGCGTATGTAGAAGTATCTGGAGCAGCGTACGCACTGGCCGATGTGTCGCATCCCGCTTGCGATGTGCAAATCATACGCCATCCAGGCAATTGTGCCCGAAGATATGCCATATATGGGACGTAATACTTTGGTAAACCTGGATTTCCTGGTATTAAAAACACAATACCAATTTCAGATACGTCATAGTTCGGCGCAACATCATACAAAACAGTTGGGAATTTATGTGCGAAGTACTCAAGTATAAATAGTTCTTGGTCTGCCATGATGTAGTTGTAGTAGTAGGAGTGAACTGGATGGAATTGACGAGAGGTAGCGGAATAAATGCTGGTGATAATTTTTACTGAGTTTCACAGTAAATTTGTCATTACATTAATAACACTTATATTCGCCTTTACTATATAAAATGGTCTTTTATTATGGGAATGAAGTGTTCGTTAAACACGACCATATCGCGCGGCTTTCTTTACAAGGGGTGATTTAGTAAAGTCTCGAAGTACGTGGCACTTCACATTAAACTGTTTAATCGTGTTGACATTTCGGTACCAATTACAAAAGATTTGTTTTATAATAATCTTAGGTATACAATCGATTTTTTTTTCACTACTTGCGCTCATAATAAACAGTATTTAAACAGCAAAATGAGCGATGCAAGATATTCTTACGATGAAAATGGTGAAGTCTGGCCATACTTCGCAGTGACTCTAGTATCGCTCGTGTTGTTTCCATCAACATGGAAGGCTACAATGAAAGTCGCCCGAAATGAAAGTGAGTATTTATAGACTATTACTATCTATTTAATTGACCCGTTTAAAAGCACAAAAAGTGCATCCCGAGAAGAATTACAAACCAGAAAACTACGATTATGTCGAGAAGTTTAGGAAAAAGAATTCAAAAAGCAAAATCTTTACTAAGACGTGAGTTATACGTCTCATGCAATGCACCCGACTGACTGGAGATAGCAACTTCGTTCTGGCATTGGGATGGGGTGTCTTGTTATTCCTTGCATATTACATACACACTCAGGAATCACCTGAAGACGTCAAGCGATTTGATCCTTATGAAATTTTAGGCGTTTCATATGTGAGTCTTAAATTAGTGCGTATAAACTCTTAGCTGACGGGATAAGTCTGCAACAGAGAAGGAGATCAAAAGTAAATACAGAAAGCTGTCGCTCAGGTTTCATCCTGACAAAATTCGAAATATTGTCAATACTACTCGCGAGGCAATGGAATCCCAGTTTGTGGAAATGACAAAAGCATACAAGTCGTACGTGGAATCTGCAACTTATGTATAGCATATTTAACAATTTCAGCTTAACAGATGAAGAGACTAGAAGAAATTACATAGAGTATGGTCATCCTGATGGTCCACAACCGATGAAGCACGGTATTGCGCTGCCAAAGTTCCTTGTTGGCGAGACTGGCTCTCCTTTGGTTATCTTAGGCTATGGATGTCTTATTGGTATTGTCTTGCCAATCATTGTGGTATGTATGCTACTCATTGTCCAGTTGCGATTATTTATAAACATAGTGGCGCTGGTGGAGCGGAACTAAAGAGTACACTAAGAGCGGCATTCACAACCTCACAACAGCCAACGTATTTGAAACTTTCTCAAAGACAGACATTAGTTCTATCACTCATGACGATCTTATTCAATTATTAGCTGAGTCAGAGGAGTTCAGAATTATTTTGCCTGGCATTGAAGTAGACGCTGTTAAAGGATATCTTACTGCTTACTTAGAAAGGAAACAAGTTGATGACGAGTTACGAAAGCTTACCATTGTGGCACGAGTAATTGATATTCTGGAAGGCATGTTGGACATCGCATCAGCGTTCAAGAACATTGACTTATTTCTTAAAATCATCAGTCTTACTCAAGCATTCAGCCAAGCACTGCCTCCAAACTCGCACCCACTACTCCAGCTGCCGAAAGTGGACAAGAATCAAGTCTTGAAGCAAAAGAACATGTCAGTTTCAGCTTTGCTTGCACTCTCAGACGAGGGGCAGAAGAAGGCCTTGGGAATTACAGATGATAAAGATTTGAAAATTGCACAGGAAGTTGCAAAGCAGATTCCATCAATTGAAGTTTTGACGGCTTTTTTCAAAGGTATGTTATTTCTGCGCCAGTTTCGGTCGTTTGTTAACGATTATAAGTTCCTGGTGAAGACGCAGTTACACCGCAATCAATTGCTCATTTAGTCATCAAGTTCAAACTGTCTTACCCTGGGCAAGAGACTTTAAAATTTGAACCGGCAGAGCTTGAAGAGAAAGACACTCCGCTGACAATTAAAAAGCCGTTGGCGACTAACGATGTTGCACCCCTTCTTGACCAAATTGACGCGCCGTACTTGCCAGTCTATATTCGACCCAAATGGCATGTGCTGCTCGTGAACCCGAGAGAGAACCGAATTATCGAAGCGCCAGCTGCAGTTTCACGCATGTACAGTGACGGCAACGTCAGCACATTTAAAATTCAACTCTCGGCACCGATACCAGATCAGCTCGGAAAATACAGATTTTTGGTCGAGCTCAAGTCGAATGCATACGTTGGTGCCGACGCAAGCACGACGGCCGTGTTGGAGATTCAACCTACGCCTCAAGTCGAAGTGGTGGAAGACGATATTTCCGATCCCGAGGAAGATTCTATCGCTGGCACGATGGCCCAGCTACGGGGTGGCAAAACCAAGAAGCGGGTTGACAAGTACGACGACGATGATGAGAGTGAAAGCAACAGTGGAAGCGAGAGTGAAGCTGGTACCAGCGAGGAAGACGAAGAGAGTGGATCGGACATAAACACCGACACCGAGGATGAGAGTTAAAATGCCAATACTTAATTTGCATTAAACAGAATGTTCTGCAGCAACGGATTTTGCGTGGAGTGTAATGTATGATTATTAGTAAATAGACTACCGAACGAGCTGCCTACTTCAGCCAATTGGGCTGTATTAAAATTTTACCTTTTTTCTATACCTTTCGTCAATTTCTATAGTAGTACAAAAAGTTATGACGACGATTAATAGTTTAGCAATTCTTTTTAAAGAGTTGAGACCCGATTCTGAAGCAAAGTGCCGAGATTTCATTGGGATGTTGGTGTGCGAAGCTGTGCCGAAGCTGAGCGATATCAAGGATTTAATGCAGGATTTTGAGATCACCCCTAATGCTTTGCTTATGGTTATATATCTTTATCATCTTGCCAACCAGCGTTTCAAGCCGTTACGATTGACAGGCACAGACTACAAAGCGATCTATGACTTTTTAGTCGAAGTGGACTGCAACAAGCTCGAATTAGATGACAATTTGGCGTTTGATTTTATAGAGTCATTGGCAAGATTGCGATTGCTGCGTAAACTGACTTCTGATGTTTTGAATAATGTCCAAATGCCAAAAAAGTATGCCGGTCGGCTTGCTGATATGTCAAAATCATGGATGGTGTTTTACGAGGTACATGTAATTTATCCTATCTTAATTGCTTTTTCTAACTAAAATAGGATGCGCCAGTTAATGCACTAGAAATATGTAACTATTGCCCTGAATATTTAGTCTGCCTCGCTGACTTTAATAGCGGAGCAGAATCCAATTGATCATTCAAAGTCTGAAAACTCTGCCAAGACTGGCACGATGTTTGAGTCTTTCACGTCTTTTTATCCGCAATCATCGCCTACAATGTCTTCCGGCTACGCAAATAGTTTAACCAGCTATAGCAAATCATATCAACAAAAACCAAGGCCTAAGTTGATCATTGAAGTACGTACCTCTCATTTGTCAACGCAATGTATGCTGCTAACATAACCGAGTTGCAAACCGAGCTTGCTGTGCTTCAATCTGGTAACCTTTCTCGACCTGTGCTGTCTCCTGTGTTTAGTTGTGTGCCTGATGCTTGCATTCGGATGTCACACAATTCTAAACATCTGTTGAACAACCTGTATTCGTTTTTCAGTCTGTTTTCTAGCGCTATTTTTAATCGGCGATACGGATACATTCAATTACAGACCACTGATTTAGAACTTGAGGAGTAGCTACATCACACTGCGCATTCAGTTAATATACATTCCTGTACTCTTTACATACTGCCGGATTGAAAGTCATTGGGAGTTAAAAATAAGCGTGCGGCTTAACGGGACGAAGACGCCACAGCCGCACGTTACGTCGCCCAAAAGCCTGCGTAAATTCCCCGGCTCGAAGTCTACATACTTCCACTTTCACTTATTGTAGCTCAGTCTCGTACAAAAGTAAAGCGAGATTACATTATGGAGAGTCTAATGCAATCGTCTAAAAGTATTACGCACGCGGAAAAGGAAAAGATCAAACGTGTGATCCCGAAATCTACGAATAAAGTCATCGAGTCTGGTGTCGCAAGGTTGTACATTGCATATCCAGATCCCAACGTTTGGAAGTATACCGGAATAACGGGCGCAGTAGTCTTGATCAATGACCTTACTGGAAATACGGTATTTTTGAAAATCGTGGATATCAATGTAAGTCCACTCACTGTAGCCAGCCAAACGCAGACTGACTAACGAAATCTAGGGAAATCGGGGTGTAATTTGGGATCAAGAGCTGTATCAAAACTTTCAATACAATCAAGACCGAGCGTTCTTTCACACATTTGAGCTCGAAGAGTGCTTTGCAGGTCTGCTCTTCTCAGACGAGTCAGAGGCACATCACTTTCTAAAGAAAGTTCACAACAGAGAAAAGTATATTTCAAAAGCTACGCTGGCAAATAGGAATGCGGCCGCGTTGAAAATAAAACCAGAAGTGTCGACTGTGAAAGGACCAAGAGGAGACACGTTACGATACTCAAAGCTAGGAAACAACTATACATTAGCAACAGTCAACACTAGTTCTGACGAGGCCGGCACACCGGCAGATCATGATGTAAACGGTATTATTGAGAAACTCAAAGCAATTGGAATCACAGAAAATATGATTAATTCTGATCCACAATTAGTGAAAGACAAATTGACAGGGCGTACTCGGAGCAGTTATACAGCGCCAACACATATCGATAGGGCGACCAAACTACCGCCACCTCCTCCACCTAGTCAACCGCCATTGTCACACAGTACGTCGGCAACTCCAGACGCACCGTTAAACCGCAAACCGCTACCGTCTAGTCAGAAGTTACCTCGAGGTCAGAAATTTAACGTCCCACCATTGTTTGTTCCTCCATCAGCAACTGTTGCAACACATAGCGTTCCACCACCGCCAGTGCTGGCACCATCACCTGTCAAAGCACAGCCTGTCCCACAGGCACACATGTTGAACCAAGCCGCTGCAAATCTATCAAGTTCACCGAAGGAAGCTTCGTATCCGACTGGACCAACAAAGAACGCCGTGTATAGCGTGCCACCTCCATTTATCAGAACAGCCCCGCCTCCACCTCCACGGACTAACAATAATCAACTGAATACTCCAAATCTCAACAGATTACCACAGCCATTACCTCCTCTGCCATCAAAAACAGAATCAGACCATTATGCGCTATCACCAATTGCAAGTCCAGCACGACCCTATAGTATCGCACCTCCATATTCCGCAGGATATCAGTCTCAACAGAGTCAACCGCAGCTAACATTGCCTGTTTTGCCACCTAAACCACGACAAGCACAAGCGAACTATCAACGGCGTCCACTACCACCACCGCCATCAGTAAATCAACCTGCACTACCCCCGAGAATATATAACGAACAGTTTTCACAATATCACTGATATTGAGGATGAAACTACAATCATTTTTGTCTTCATGTCTAGTCAAATATATTTATAACATTTTAAATTATAAATTAAAACCGGCAATTTCGATGTCCTGAGAACCGTAGGAAGACAGTCAAAACCCTAAACCACTATCGATTTGGGCAAGTGAGCGGCGGTCTATCGGGTTCAAACTGCGTGAACCTTGACAAAGTCAATTGGACTTTTGTTGTTCGAATCGCGACATCAATTGAGCTCAACCCTCGAGCAAAAACTTCCACTCTTTTTTCATCTAGACGTGATTTGGTCTGTTGGGTTTGCGTTCCTGTTGGTCTCATAATAAAGTCCCTGAAGTGTTAACTCGTCTACTCTCCTCACACTTAGGCGGCTTTTAAGAGCAATGCCAAGTTTAATCAATTCAGCAGACAAAGAGAAAATCAAGCGAGCGGTTCCAAAGGCATCAAATAAGGTCTTTGAGGCCGCTGTCGCTCGGTTGTATATAGCATATCCTGATCCAAATACGTGGACTTTTACAGGTGTATCAGGAGCAGTCGTACTGGTGAATGATCTAACTGGCAACACCTTTTTTCTCAAGATTGTTGATATTATCGTGAGTTGTATTGATTGAAATTTGCAAAGGATGGCTAATTTGTTAAAGGGTAACCGAGGCGTTATATGGGATCAGGAATTATATCTTGACTTTAAATATAATCAAGATCGTGCTTTCTTTCATACATTCGAGTTAGAAGAATGTTACGCTGGTTTATTATTCGCAGACGACTCAGAAGCGCATCACTTCTTAAAGCGTGTTACTCAGAAAGAAAAATACGCATCAAAAGCTACACTCAATAATAAGAACGCAATTGCTTTAAAGAAAAAGCCAGAGGTCGATCACACGCAGGGTCCTCGTGGTGATTTCTTGCGATATCAAAAACTTGGCAACAACTACACTTTGGCACAGATTAAGCATGAAAACGATAGCGATGTGAAGAGTGTTAGAAGTTTGGACAGTGCGGAAGAGATTGATCCAGCATGGAAGGGATTGCTAGAAAAATTACAGGAACTCGGCATAACAGAAGATATGGTGGCAGGAAACGCAGATGTCATTAAAAACTATTTAGCAACCCACGGAGGTGATGCTTCATCAGCCAGACTGATTGACAAAAAGGCGAAGGGTCCTCCACCTCCGCCGCCGTTACAACCTCCGACTCGATCGACGGCTCCACCACCTTCAGCTGTCCCACCTCCTCCACCAGATTCATCAGCCCCACCACCTCCCCCATCGGGCGGCACACCAGACTCAATTCCACCGGCACCAGCGACCCCGGCACCTAGTGGCCCGCCTGCTCCAATGTACAAAGTCCCACCACCGTTTGTTCCATCACAAATGCCCAGCAAGCTCCCACCATCATCTCGAGCACAAGCGCCTTCACCAAGCCCAAGCCCTGTTTCTGGCTATGTCCCTGGCGAACCAAGCCCAAAACTGTCGAGTCCGGGGTTGCCAAGTCCTACTGGAATTAGTCCGGCAGGAACACCAGGTCCACCTTCACGCGGTCCTATGGCTGGTCAGAAGTACTCGTTACCACCAGCGTTTCCAAACGCAGGCTCCGCTGTCCCTCGTCCACCGCCGCCAGGAGGTCCTCAGCTGCCATCGCGAGCACCACCGCCACAATTACCGACTCGCGACAATGCGTCGCCCCTAGGGCCTCCAGGCTCTGCTCCGTATGGAGCACATTCACAGCAGCAGCCAATGTCTCCGCCATATGGAGCTCCACAGTCACCGTACCCACCAAATAATCTCGCCAACCGGCCTCTTCCTCCCGCGCCGTCTCTTCCACCTCGACTTCCAGTTCAAAATGGTGTCGCTCCGGTGTTTGCTCAGCCAACAGGCAATTCTGCTACGCGACCACCTCCCCCTCCTCATAAACATGGACAACGTACACCAAACCCAGGTCCAATGGTCACACCTCCACCACCTCCACCGCCACCTGTTGGATTCAACCGGACACCTGCTGCTCCACCACCAGCTCCAGGTCCACCAAGACCACCACCACCACCAGCTGGCTACGCACAACAGCCACCACAACCCCATGGACAACCAGCTGTACAACCGGGTGCTCCGTATGGTGCACCTCCACCTCGTGGTCCACCAGGTCCTCCTGGTCCACCACAGAGTGCTGCTCCTTATGGTATGGCTCCTCCTGCTCCACCACCTCCTCCGGGCATGCAAATACCGTCAAGTAATGGCCCACCACTACCGCCTTCTCTAAGCTTCTCACCGAACGAAGGATCTCTACCTCCACCGCCACCGCCACCACCGCCGCCAGGATTTGGTGCGCCAGATGGAGCGCCTCCTATGCCATTACCATCTGGTGACGGTAATCGTAGCGCGCTAATGGATTCAATTCGGGGAGCAGGAGTTGGCAAGTTAAAATCTGTTGATAAGGCGCATTTAGAAAAACCGTTGTCGGTAGCGCTAGGAGGCGCGGACCCGGCACACCCACCTTCAGGAGCTAATGGAGCTGGAGCAGGCGGCGGTCTACAAGATGCAATTGCCGCGGCGTTAAGCAAGCGTAAAACTCGTATTGCCGGCAGTGGTAAGTGATATATTTCGACTTGCAATTCATGAATATTTGCTGACAGTATAATTTTAGACGACGAAGCAGACAAGAACGAGTGGTAGACAGACTTTGGCGTAAGGAATATGGCATGGTGAGGATGGAGGTAGTGTTTTGTTTTACTGTTTTTGGCATTTGTTATTTGAGTGTTTGTTGTAAGATTTACAGATGAGCATTTTCAGCTTAAAAATATATTACGTAATGAAAACATTGAATGGTATAAAATGTATTTTATGATCCCGATTGGAATATATAGTATATTACATAATTAGTTTGTACAGTGCAGTGACGCGTGACTGCTTTATAGTTGGTACAGTTACTCTCGCGTGAGAAGAGGAGTACCTGCATTTAGGGCTCAAGGATTGACGAGTGACGCCATGAGAAATAAACCCTAAAAACTTGGAGGAAGACCATCACGAAGAAAGATTGAGTCGTCTTTAAACAGATTCACATTAAAGGGCATCTTACTAAGTACAAAATGGACGCGGCGAAACTTGCTAAGCTTCAACAGTCAGTTAGAATTGGTATGTTTATATTATATGATACAAATTGAATTGAGTGCTAATATGTGATTTATAGGGTATGTTCTTTGATAGATTATATGAAATGATTTGGTATTTCCCAATTCAGGGATATTAAATGATGCTATTTGTAATTGTCGGAATTGGATCTAACTGGTGTATAGTGGAAAGGGAACCCCACGACGGAAGACCAAGAGAGCGCAGAAGAGCTCAGGATCTGATGACAAGAAGTTACAGGCTTCGCTCAAGAAGCTGAATGTTCAACCTATTCCCAACATTGAGGAAGTCAACATGTTCAAAGATGATGGAAAGGTCTTGCATTTCGCTGCTCCTAAGGGTAATATTTTATAACATACTGTTAGAAGTATTATGTGACTGACAATCGGTAGTCCAAGCCGCTGTTTCGGCCAACACCTTTGCTATCCACGGAAATGGAGAGGAGAAGGATTTGCCAGAGCTTCTGCCTGGCATTTTGAACCAGCTCGGATCAGACTCGATTGCAAACCTGAGAAAGTTGGCAGAATCATACAAATCACTACAATTGGACGGCGGCAAGACTGAGGAAGACGACGACGAGATCCCTGATTTAGTCTCCGGCGAGGATTTTGATAGCAAAAACGATGTCGAATAAATTACTACAGTAGTTTAAGTTGAAACGAAGCTAAAGTGTTACTAGATTAGAAATCTAGTGCTAAACCATTGTTATATCTTTGTCCAGCTAGAGTCCTGGTTTTGTATATGTTGTATCTCATAGGCAAAGAAAAAGTTAATGATCACTGTAAGCTCAAGTTCACATCATGCTTCGACTGCTTCTTTGTCACTTTCATGATCTTGTTCAGACAAGTCTGGTACGTCTTTCAGGCTTGCCTTCTGTAACATCTCAGCGAGATTGTCAGTTGACGTAGCATCCGTAGTTTCCGGCTTCTTTGTTTCTTCTAGCAACATCCGATCAAACTCTTCATCAATCTCATTTTCATCAACTTCGTCTGCTGTTGCGTCCCCAATCATCCTGCTAATTTCCCCCGTCTCCTGAACTTGATCGCGCAATCGGTCCGCTATGTCACTGACCTTATCTCCCCCGCCTATCTTAAAATTCAGCTGCTTAAGCACAGTCAGACTAGACTCCATGAGTTTTTTCATTTCCAGATTGTTCGATGCACTTTCAATGCTATCTAACAGAGTCGATATTTGTAGTCGATAATCCATTGTCTTGCTTATACTCGACTCTAGCAGCTTTGCTTTCTTTAACTCGTTCTTTGCTATTATCAATAATCTCGGTTGACGCGAGACATATTCTCCTGCCCGGCGACGGCATAAAACAGCCTCTTCATGCTGCATCGAGATCTTTCTCCCGAGCGTCGTAATCATTCCCCGTAGTCTCGCAACGGTAACTTCTTCTTCTGTTAGTGGTGTTAACTGCTGTGAGTGTTGTTTGAATTTTATAACCTATACCGCAATCAGCAGTGTTTTATGAGATGCAAACAGTATACATGCATCTTCAAATACTGTGGCCTCTTTAATATCTCTGGTAAGATGTTTGATGACCAGCTCAAAGTCAAGATCAGATAATGACGGCGCAATCTCGTGCTCGTCGTCAATAACAGCAAACGGATCAAACGAATACAGCTCCTTTAACGCGGCCAAAGTATACACTCCTTTGTGTTTCTCAGCCGAAGACCCCATTTTCGCTACCCCTCCGGCCCGTACTCGTGATAGTATTACCTTGGCTGCCTCTTCCACAAACGCGATTATCACATAATCAGCTTCTGGCAGACCATCTTTCTTGCGCAATGAGGTCACAACGTTGTAAAGCTGGTGCACTTTTGAGTCTCTAAGCAACCATCCCGCAATTGACGAGCCGTATTTAACAACTCGCCATTGTGGGTCTTGATATATACTAGACCTCTGACTTGTAAACTCGTCAACTGGCACAAAAGATCTCGTTGCAACCTGCTCTTCCTATTCTTTGTCAGTATACACGCAAATCAAATATCACTGCAGTCCCCACAAAAACAGCATTCAAAGATAGCGGTTTGCCCCACGTCCTCGAAGTCAGCTCGTCTAACAGCTTCTGCCCCGAATGAATCACCAGCACATCCCCAACAGCAGCGTCACTCTTCGCTCGCCCCCCAGACTGGACGTTCCAAAATCGCGGACCTCCCTCGTGAACCGCCTGCGTCAACACAGTTTTCCACGCCACAACGTTTGCTTCATATCCGTCAATATTTGATTCTCTCGCCTTTCGGAAGTCTGAAAATAACGACGGCAGCCGGCGCTCTGAAAACAGCGGATGAGAGAGAACGAAGTCCAACAAACTCATTTCTACTTACGCGTCAAATTGAGCTGATTTGGAATCAATTTAAGCCAAATTAGAGTCGTGCAAACTATATCAAGACTTAAAAAATAAAACTGTCAGCATTGAAGCAGATACCATCAATGCCAATTAATATATATCAAATACAGGTGAGATTGGTGCTACAGTACAATATTGACACTGCACCCTTACTATAGCGCCGCTACATACGCGGCTCGTTTGCTAAAGTCTTCTTCAACTCCCAAAGTCAAGATGTTCTCGGCCAGACTGGTATTTGGACGACATGGGGGCAGTTAATACCCAGTTTAATGTCCGAAAAACACAAATTCTTGGCGAGCTGAAGTCACCATTACCGGATTTGAGTCCAAAAGGTGGCCCAGATGTGCAGATTTTGCCATTGTTGGAGTTGATCAATGCTCATCCTGAGTTGGTGTCAACTTCGTCATGTGCAGGCCGAGTTGCTGTTTATGCTGAAGGTGCACATGATAACGAAGAGCAGAGAGTGCGTGTTGGTGGGAAAGGTGGTGGTGGGAAGTGGCTGTACGTTTCACATGACGAACCGGGAGAAGTTACGAGTTGGAACGACTTACTTGGTCAGTTTGGAGTCGAAACTGGGAAGCCATTCACAGAGATTGCTGCCAATAAACAATATGTTCACTTTAAGTTTGAGCCAATGGTATGATTTAAAATAGTACCCCAGTTTACGCTAACAACGCAGATTCTTCACGTACTGTGCGCCAACTCGGATATTGCGTTCAAACTACTTGGAATTGCTCTCGCGTGTGGTTTTAGAGAGTCAGGGTTCAATGGGAGCATTCTTGCTGTGCGGTGCTCGCTTCGAATCGATGCGCCAATTGGATACATATCGTGCTCGGGCGAGAGTATGGTCTCCATGGTTGATTTAAGCTACGTACGTGAGCTAATGAAGATGGCGAAGGAGAGATTTTTGGAAAACAAGAGGCGGACAAACAGGTTTTTTGAAGGGGTCGAGAAGAGTTTCGAGATGAAGATAGTTGAGACAAAAGACGAACGGAGGATCAGGAAACGAGCAGAAGGACTGAAACGGCAAACGGAACTTGTCAAGATGCACGAAACCGTCACAGACGTGAACGCCATAGAAGGCACACAAACTTGAATTTTAGTGTGTGTTCGCTAGATATTCGTTGCTGCATATGAGCTTGATCATACCTCCAGGCATAATATGAGTTGCACTAAGCAGCTCCATGCCATCCCCCACGCATACAAGCAGCAAGAGCTTCCATCAAAGGCAAGCAAATTTTGTAGATTCTGTGATACTGCTAGGAGCAATAAGTATTCATGGTAATAGTCCAATTTCACGGTCATAAAATGGATACAGACCCAATATAGCATGACAAAAACGTGTCAGTAAAGGGTTTAGTACTTGACGCGTATGTTTCCCGATTCAGCAATAAGTCAACATCTGGTTGGGAGTTTGTAGACTATTTTGCGTGTCCAATGGTTCGCCGCCAAGCAAGTTTATCGTAATTAATTCGTTCCTGCGCTTTAATTACTCAGTGGCACGTTAACATATAGTCCATCGCGATCGCTGATCGCCACGACTTCTATTAAGCCTGTGTCGAATACTCGCATTTAGAGCAGATTATTTCTTTATTATGTATCTAATTTTGAAGTCAAGCAATACGCCTTTATCTAATTACCTTTATCAACTTTACAGAGTGGTAAAAACTCCGAGGACACCGGCATTAGCAAACGGCCCAGTCAAATAAACAGTAAGGGCTCCGTGATATAAGCACCATCATAACAGACACCGTCTTAAGCTAAATAATGTCACTATTCTGGATCAATAAACACCGTCTCATCTCGACCTGCCTGACCGCCAACACGCGTAGTGTCGCACAAAGGCGTCGTCGCGCGTCCACATCTAACTTCCGCTCTCTGCCGTCGCCTCTCTCTCTCCTTTCCTCCTTACCACCACGACAAACTTCCCATCGGATCTTATCCCTCCATTCTTTTTTATCTATATTATCTTCCGTCCATCTTTTAGAACAGCCAACAATCTGTTTGATCTACTTTTAACTCCTACCGGATCGCAGTTAACGATGCCAAACTAATCTGCCCGCTCAGATACGCGCCCTGCGCCATCCATCAGACGCACCCGTCCATCAAACGCCAAAAATAATTCTCATCCGATAATTTGCTGACGTCTGTTTAGCATCCACGATTCATGTCATCTCTTCTTCCATAAAGACGGGCTTGATCGAGACAATTTCAAATCAGGCTGGCCAAGGTCGAAGCAGTTGTCATGGAGTGGACCATCTAATCTATTCATCCCTTCATCCATCCATACCTCCATCCATTCAATCATCGATCCATCAATCTCTCATCGATCCACTCATCCATGAACTCAACGCTTCGTCGCCGCCCACACAGCACAGACAAATCATCAGATATGCAACATTGACCGATTTCGCCAACTCTACACGACGCAACACTAAATTAGATGGACCTCAGCGCTCATATCCTTTTTGTCCTGTCTGTCCCGTCTGTCCTGTCTGTCCTGTCTGTCCTGTCTGTCCTGTCTGTCCTGTCTGTCCTGTCTGTCCTGTCTGTCCTGTCTGTCCTGTCTGTCCTGTCTGTAC